>NW_026705885.1:0-300000 GCF_029867415.1 Vicia villosa | reverse complement strand
GTAGTGAGTTTGGTTTCTTAGCCAAGAAGAAAATTTGCAAATATCTCTTATGCAATGATGAGAATTTTGATTCCATTTGATCAATCCCCTAGCCCTCGATTTTGCTTGATCTTAGGGGACAATTCTGGGACAGAAATGAGCTCTAATTGGTTGGTGAGAAGATTCCTTGGGTGATTCATCAATTTGCCACAAATTCACAAATGTAATCATTACATAATCACATGTTCTTGTTTTTAGAATCTTCTTCAATTCTCATGTCATGGTAAAAATGAATGCATGGCATGTTTTCAGATGTGGTATGGGTCGTGTAGCATCCATAAGAGAGGTCATTTGCACAAAATTGCAAAGTTTCAAATTGTACATGACCTATAATTTCACTTCATGAGGCCAACTTTGAACAAGCATAACTCTTAGCTCAAAATGAATTTGGAGAAGGTTGAACACAATTTGGAAAGCCCTAAACATCTACTTCAAATCATTAGTTTGGAGTTTCTTCAGAATCCTTTGGCAAATTTGTTAAAAATGAGGCCAAAGTTGGAAGAAAACTAGGTTAAAACACTTAGAAAATTTTCTAAGTGTTTATGACCCAAAACTTCAAAATTTCCAAAACTCTTAAATGATTGATCTTTTGAAAAAAGTTGCATTGTAAGATGCTATTTTATTTTGCAAGATCTACAACTTTCATGTTGGAAGTTTTTTGAGTTGTGTAGGTGAAATTTTGAGTTCTCATCATGCCTTCAAAAACCCTAATTCCCGACTTTTTGCTCCTTGAAGATTCTTTTTGAATTTCTTTGGTCAAATGACTTTAATATCCATATATTGATGATATTGATCCTTGAAAGTCATGGTTTGACCAAAAATCTCAAAAGTCAAAGGTGAACTCATACAGTTGACTTTTTCCTGATAAAGTGAGAATTTGGACTTTTGTGTAGAATCAAGATCTTCTCCTCAAATGAGTGATGTAAATGGATTATATTGAGGTAGTAGAGGTTCTTGAATCATGTCTTGAGTCTTGAATCCATGCCTTGATTAAAAGTCAACTATCTTGGTGAATTAGGTCAAAAACCCTAATTGTCGACCATATGAAAATAATGACTGTAGACTTTGAATTGAGGTGTAATGTCCAGTGGATCTTGTCATATGAGTTATTTGAAGATGATTGATGTCTTTGAATGATCCCCTGGGGCTTTTTAGGGTTTCCCAAAGGTGATCCCTGATTTTAGTCCTTGATAGGCTAAAAAAACCCTAATCTGGTGACCTGAGTAAACCTGTACTCAGATGACTGGGTGTCTAATCAATCATAGGTGAAATAATGAAGCTCTTGAGTCTTATGATTGTATTAGAGACTAATCCTTCTATTGATTGATCCTTTGCCTAAGTTTTCTTGTCTTTGAACACCCTTGTTTGAATGCCAGACTGCTCTGGGTACTTGCTTTGACTTGATGAAAATCCTGAAGATATGTCATCTCAGGGGGGTTCAAAAATTAGGGTATGACAACCTCGTACATATCTGAGGGCTGCAAGGCGAGGACCTTCCATGAGCTTGCGCTGGTTGGTTATAGAGAATCTGTAAACAACACTAAATATGAAAAAAAAATCAGTTGTGTCGTGGGCAAGGATCGAGCCCCAGACACTATAGTCACCAACGCCACGCCTCTTGCCATCTGTGCCAATTTACTCAAGTGTTAGTATACTGGCTGCACATATACATATATAAAATTTAAACAAAACAATTTTTTTTGAAAAAAGAAAAGAATGCGCGCTCCCTGCATAGTCCTTCTTCTTCGTTGATTTATTTTTTCTGAAAAAAACATAACAGACTTTTGGCTACGGTTTACAAGCGTAGCCATAACCCTGCCATTGCCAAACTCACAACACACATCAAATAAACCTCGAATAAAACCATAATTGAATCGGAAATCGATCTCTAAACATGATGGAGCCCTCGATTCAGGCGAATTTGGTCTCTAATTATTCAGCCCCAAATCACGAATTTGAAACCCTAGACATGGCAAGTCTTTCAAACAACCACCAAAATCAAATTACTTATCCAGAAAGACCACCTAGATTACTATGATCATGAATATATGAATCAAATACGTTTATAATGCGCGTATGAACCGAATCGAAAAATAAAATAATGATGCAAACCGAAACTCCAACGATGGCGATTCCGGGCGCTATACAACTTGGTAGCAATCTGGATTGCTTCAGGAATCCTATGGGAAGGCGAAGGGATCTTCAAAACCCTTTGAGATTGCTCCAAAAGCCGAAACCGAACCCACCCTGTTCTTGAGTTTTTTTTTCTTCAATGTGATTCTGCAGCAGCCAACCCCCCCTTGCTTTTGTGATTGTTCTCCTTATATGTGAGATGGATTTAGGTTAATAAGATTGAACCAAATCTCTTTGAATCAAGAGATTGAATTTGCTTGAAATTTCATTCATAAACCTTCTAAAAATGTGCTTAAATCCGATCCAATCTTACCAATATTAATTTGCACGAATTTGATTAGTAAATATGATGATTATATGATTTGATTTGCTTGGGAAATAAAGCTAAAGTCAATCTTTTCCAATTTTCCCTTTATTTGATTAAAATTGAATTTTTAATGAATGAAAAATTCACTAAAAAATAAAATAAAAACCAATGATCGTGGCCTTGAATTGGGAGGTTCTTAGTAACCTTATAATCAAATTTGGATCACAACAAGGTAGGCCCATTTGCAAAAATAACCATTTTGAATCACTTTTGTTTCATCTATTTCCTTCAAAATCGCCCGACTTTGACAAGACATATCTCTCTTAATATTTAAGGTATGGGAGAGTTCTAAGACTTTTTAGAAACCTCAAGAAGTCCTCTATAAACCACTTTGGAACATAGTTTTCATTTGGAGCTTTTATCTTGATCATATCTTCTTTGACAAAAAACTGCTTTTGAAGGATGCCTGAAAATGACCTGTAATCTTTTGCATCATACCTCTCAAATGAAGCATTTCTAGCCTTGGCTTGTGATAGACAAAGTTGTAGAGAATCCAATTTCCTTCAAAATAGGCTTTGAGTGGGGAATTTTTGATGTTCCATGTGAAAGTTATGCCCAGTCAAAGTTGGGTTGACTTTCTCCTAAGAAACCCTAATTTGAACCTTTTTGTATTTGTTCATCTCTGAGTTTCTATTAGTGGAATCATGATCAATCTTTGATCAAATGATGGTTATACTCTTATTCACTTTATGTTGACCCAAAATTGAGAGTTTTTGACTGTGCTTTGATCATGGTTGACTTTTTAGGTCAAACCAGTTGACTGTGGATTACCCAGATCATTGAGGGAGCAAAGCTTTGAATTTGAATCTTGAACTTTGAATCATTGTGAATGGAATATGGAAGGCAAATTTTGGGGGTATGACAATATGCTACAATCTCCCCCTTAGCTTATCACAAGTTAAATGATAGTAAGAAATATCTCTAATTGTTCCCTCAGGACTACTAGTATCCATAGCAAGATCCTCCATCTCAAATTGTGTCTTCTTCACCATAATTTCTAAAACCTTCATCTCTAGATCTTTACTCTTCCTCCCTCGACGAGACTCACCAAAATTTATACATTTATGAATGATGAATGTTGATCCTTCAAGTTCCACTTCCCATAAGTCATAACCTTTCCTACCTCATGGATTAGAATTGAAGACACCATTTGCAACCTTACTATCAAGTTATATAAGTTTAATTTGCTCAATAGGCAAATATTTGACGAACTTCAAAATAAATTAGGTTGCAATTTTCATAATCCAAACCTCCATAAGTATTTGGAAATTTATTCCCATGAATGAACATCTACCGATTAGGTATGCTACTTTGACATTTGCCTTACCACAAAAACAAAATGAAAAATCAGCGGTCAAATGTGTTTTTATCCCATGTCTTCTACACAACTCATTAAAGTGATATGAAACAACCTCCATACATCTACCATGCCTTGAACTTAAATCTTATAGCTTGTTCTTGTCAAGAAGGTCTTCATTAGATGATGATGAATGAACAACAAAATTGGGATCTTCTAAAATATATAACCCACATAGCTTAAACCATTTACCCATGACATTCCACCATGAAAAATCTTAAAGTCCACGTGTTTAAATCTAGTGGAGTATCCGAGATCATCAAACATGTTTTTAGATAACAAATATTTTATAAGCTATGGAATATATCTCACATTGTATAGAATAAACTTATGATTATTGAACATTTTAAGTCTGACCATACCAATATCATTTACCTTGCAAGCCTTATTGTCGATAAGGCAAACTACTCTATCTTCAATGTCTCAAAGTATTATTTTTTTTTAAACACAAGTGATAAGAAAAATATGAGTCCATGGCCAAAATCTCTTTATTCTCGAAACTTGACACCAGTAGTGCATTGACACTATCATAACTATCCTAATTTGAGGCAACAACAATTTGAACATAATTTTCATTTTCTTCCCTCTTGGGACAATTCTTCATAAAGTATTCGACACATCAAATATTAGTAAGGTAAAAGCAAATACTTGCCAAGTAGGGTCGAATTCCCATGTTTGGGTCGCTACTGTCGAAACTGCCGCAGTCCCTTATGCCAATACTTTTGTTGGAGTCGAACTCGATGGAGGAGGAGTGACCAGAGCTGTGTTTATAATTATAATTTCAGTGCAAGAGTCGGAACTAGCGTTAAGGGGCTCGACAAATATCATCTTACCTCTCCTTCTAGGGACGAGAGACTGAGGGTTAGATTCTTCCGCCGTTTCGACAACATCCGCCTCATTTCGAGCATCATCATGTTTCCGGTGCTTTTGTTTTTTACTTCCCCACCTGCAGAAAGAGACTCTTTTCACCTCTTTTGTTTTTTGGATTTTGGGGAGCGGTGAGGAGACTTGGCCCCAGGAGATGGCTGAAGAAATTCAGAGAATGTCGTAAGGCCAAGGAAATGGGTCAAAGCGAAAGAAAAAAGAGCACAAAATCAGAATGTACCTTAGGAGTGTGAGGTTTGTCCTGCTTGGACGATTTGGATTTGTCGGAGGGAGCAGTCGAAATCGTAGAGCGTTTCCGACTCTGGCACAAACACAACGTTAGTATCCGGCATAACTCAGCAAATGTGGTAAAATAAGAGAAGGCAGGTAAACTTACAAGAGAACTGACTTTGCTGAGAAAATGTGAGATAGGTTCGTCATTAGACGGTGCGTGATCAGGAATGGCCTGAAAAAATCAACTGGTCAAGACAAACAACACCAGAGTTAAAGAGCAAATAAGAATTGTCTGAGTCGAAATGGTACCTTAGAAGAACTGGGGTTATTGGGTTTATCGACAGGGTCTTCCTCGTTGGCTGCATGAAGAGGAATAGCTATAACAGAATGCATCAAATTAATGAAACAATTATGTCGAGATGGGAAAGGAAAAATAAGTTTCCAGATGTTACCATGGGGAATGGCATCAAGTGTTCTTACATATCAAAGATCAATAGGTAGAACACCCGGGTAGTTATCCAACCTGTACTTCGTCGATTCCACTCTGGCGGCTTTTTTCTTATAGCCATTCTCGTCATCCGACAAAGGGCAATAACACCAATAGGGAATGGGTGGCCGAAAGGCCAAAGCCAAAGGGCTGGTAGGTAAGGGAGGAAATTTAATTTTTCAAAAGTGAAGTGCGTAAAGATATATATCTTTCACGTAACCAGGTATATTTAAATAAGGAATTTTACTGGTTACCTTCTCCCTTAGTACTTCAGTCGCCTGGGAGATGGTTCGACGAAGATTGTTGTGTAGATATTGTTAGAACAAGATTTGTTCTTATCAATTATCTTAGTTTTGATGATAACAATAATATGAATTTTGCTTAAGATAATATGGTACTCTAATCCAATGCAATTTCCCTTTCAGGAAATATATAAAGAGTACGCATAATTCAGCGCTCAGAAGATGTGTCTCAAATGGTTCAGCATGCAACATCAGAACATGGTCTGGCAAGACATCAGAAGATGGTCGAAACAGAATCAGAACATGGGTCTATGGAAGCATCAGAAGAACATGAGATCAGAAGCACTGAAGATCAGAAGATGGTATCACGCAACAGAAGCACTTCAAGATCAGAAGATCAGAAGATGCTTTGCACCAAGCTGTTTGACTCTGATGATATTCAAACGTCGTATTCACAAACATCAGATCAGAAGGAAGTACACGTGGCAGACTACGCTGACTGACAAAAGGAACGTTAAAGCTACTAAAGGCAACGTCAGTAGACACAGCGTGAACAAGGCTCGAGGTAGTTGACAAAAGCGTATAACATTAAATGCGAAGCTGTACGGAACACGCAAAGCATTAAATGCATTCAACGGTCATCTTCTCAACGCCTATAAATATGAAGTTCTGATGAGAAGCAAGGTTAACGATTCTGCACCAAAACAACTCATATCAAACTTGCTGAAACGCTGTTCAACTCTAAACTCAGAATCTTCATCTTCATCAAAGCTCACTACATTGCTGTTGTAATATCTTAGTGAGATTAAGCTTAAACTGTAAGAGAAATATCACAGTTGTGATTATCGCTTTTAAGAAGCATTTGTAAACTCTTGAATTGATTACATTAAGTTGTAAGGAACTAGAGTGATCGGTTGATCAGTATACTCTAGGAAGTCTTGGCAGTTGGCTGAGCAGTTTGTAACTAGAGTGATCAGGTTGATCAGAATACTCTAGAGGAAGTCTTAGCAGTTGGCTGAGCAGAAAGTCTTAGGAGTGAACTAAGCCTAGAGTGATCGTGTTGATCAGTAGACTCTAGAAAAGTCTTAGGAGTGAACTAAGCAGTTGTTCCTGGAGTGATCAGGTTGTGATCAGAAGACTCTGGAAGACTTAGTTGCGGCTAAGTGGAAAACCATTGTAATCCGTGCGATTAGTGGATTAAATCCTCAGTTGAGGTAAATCATCTCTGCGGAGGTGGACTGGAGTAGCTTCGTTAACAGCGAACCAGGATAAAAATAATTGTGCATTTTATTTTTATCGCTCAAGATTTAAAGTCACACTTATTCAATCCCCCCCTTTCTAAGTGTTTTTCTATCCTTCAGATATGCCACCCCAAAGTACTTCTTGAAAGCTTGAATTTGCTTGATGTTTGTAGCCTTACACTTAGTGGGTTTTTCCTGAAATTGGTCAAGAGCAGCAGTTAGTTCAATGAGTTTCTTGTCAGGATCACCAACAAAAGTGATAAAGTATGCACGCCAACAATCCTTAAATTCTTTGGTGCAGTAAAATGCGGGTTTGAAATCAGTGAAAATGAGGGAAGGTTTGTTGTTCCAGATATTATCATAATCTTCTCGTACATAATCCCAGGATTTGTCGACGAGAATGTCGATTAAAAATTCATGGGAAGTGTACATAGACTTGGGGACAATCTGGCAAAGACCAAATTGTCGAGCCACCAAATTAGGTTGGTAGGGAACCATACTGGGGCTCGTGCTGGTGATGGAGTAACAAAGGAATCTCAACAGCAAGAGACGTTTCCAAAAAGCCAGAAATGGTTTTTTGTGTTCTTCCCTTACTGGCGAAAACAAATCAGCCATCCAGTCTGGACCAACTTTGCCATCAGCAAAAGGAGCCATGGTCGAAGTAAAGTCGACTCTTTTCAGCATAAGATTGAAGATAAGATGAAAGAGATCCGGATTATGGAGCCCCCAGTCGAGGGGAATTTGTGGGAGAAGGCGTTCCCACACGCCATAAACCTGAAGAGGAGAGCAAGCTTTCTTCCTATTTTTGAAGGGTTTCAATTCTCAAGAAAAAGTGGCAGTTAGCCACAAATGCAGCACCTAGAAAGGTACATGTACAAGCACATTCTTTTTCTTGGTGCCATTGGGATTGTAGTTTCTGATCTGGTTGACCACTTCTGTCAGCGACGAATAGAGAGAAGCCAAAATAAGCTGTCCCAGAGCCACATGTTCGCCATGGTGCAAGTGACTTTCAAGGTGAGCATACTGTTTATCCACTTGCATTGACCTGGAGCAAAAAACACAACGTGACAACTAATACGTCAGAAAAGCAACATGCTCTTAATCAGTGATGTCGGCTGTATCTTTGTGATGGTGAGATAGAAAGTTGTTGTAGGTAGGGTTTTTGGTCTCTCCGATGTTGAACTGTATATGCACCAGGTCGACATCTAGGTGGTTAAAGACGGTATCAATAGGTTTTAACCCTGTGATGGCCGCAACATCCAGAAGTGTCGGGGTAATCATGCCACAGCTAGTGTGAGAGTAAGGAATACCAGTACGAGAATGGCATAGCAAAGTGTAAATGCCTAATTTCTTCCATAACGCCCCTTTTGAAGGTTCTAAATGTGCCATCCAAGCGCTGAACTTGGTACAGTCCAAAGTAGGGGCCGTTCTGAAGTTTCTGTCGAAATGACGGAGAGAGAGGGTTCATGGAAGAAACTAAGGGTTTCGTTTCTTTGCTAGTAGGAAAAAAGTGGTATAAATCTCAGAGGGGGTATCAACAGGTAAAGGACCTAAATAAGAAATAGGTTTCCCTTCAAGACGGAAGGGGATCATTACTTGGGATTTCCATATCTTGGCCTTTTCATCTGCAAAAGGAGGCTCTGGAACGTAGGGTTTACCGTCAACATGGCAAAGCTCGTAGGTCGGAGCTGGAGAGGTTCTCACTTGGTTGCTTGCCATTGATAACGGGAGAGATTGAATATGTGAAGAAGAAGACTTGCAGAAGTTTAAAGCTATTTGAACTGTGAGAAGAAGATTTCGCAGAAAACGGGAAGAAAAGAAAAAGAAGGGAGTGAAAAGGCTATTTATAGCCAGGACGATTTGAAGAAAGAAGTGGAAAAGTTTTTAATCGTGGAAGTGTCTAGGACACGTGTGGTATAGTCAAGGAATAACGTGAATCGAGCCGGCCGTCAGAGAATACCATCATGACGCATTTAATGGACCCACGTCTCGAGGCGGAAAAGCGTGATATGGAGTCATGATTACTTGATGTCACGGAAAAGACGGAACAGTAACGCCACTTTATAGGTAGTGGAAACGATGGGGTCGAAGTAAGAGTCGTGGATTCATAGATGCCATTATCCTGTAGGTCGATGAGTACAAATGTCGAAAATGGCATCTCTAGGGGGCATTTTGTTACCCTAAGATTTTTACGAACAGAAAATAAAAAGTATACCCAGCTAGTGACCTTAGAAGTTAAGGGAGGAGGCTTACGAATATAGGCATTTTCAAAAAATTAAGGCTCACATGGAAAATGTACGAAAGGTATGTCGAAGACACATGCAGGTCGAATCGACTGAAGTGGGGATCATATGAAATGGTCGAAAGGGTTTTGTTCAGCCACAGAGGCTTCTATTTTACTTAGCAGAATTTCTACATTTACATTCCTGACAAGCGTCAGCGTCGAAACCAAGAGCGGTTGAACTTTGAAGAAACAATGGCGGGAAGTTTCAAATTCAAAATCTAAGGGTAGTTATTACAAGGAATCGTTCCTTGCAGGCGCCAAAGACATGGAAAAGTCTCATGAAGCAGTTTCCATTTGGCTTCACTATCAGCCGTAGATCAATTTAGGCAGTTATCTTATGTATTACTATAAATAAGTCGTTTTTGTGTAAAATTAAGGTGTTTGGTGGTATACTCAAATTACTCGCTAATACTCTACCCAATTTTTGAATGTAGGAAAGAAAGAGTTGTTGAGTGCTTGATGTACGTGAATCACCACCGTTATTTCAATGCATAATTTTTATCTTTCAGTCATTTATCTTGACATTTTTACTTGTGCTTTATTTGTTGATCAACATTCATTTTATACTTTCACGTTCATAAAAGAGTCATTTTCACTTTATTTCGTTTAAAGGAAAGTTTGGATCTAACACTCCCTGTCGGTCACGAGTCACCACAGTAAGTCACGATCTTAATGTCTAGATTCATCTGTATTATTAGACATAGGTTTGTCCCCGTCGGTCACGATTCACCTAGCAGTCGAACCTAACATTGTGGGGAAAACCGTTGCATTGGTCTCAGCCTTAGAAAACCGTTTCTTAGGCCATTTCCCTTGACAGAGCTAGTGCAACCCCAAAAATCTTAGCACTTGTCCTAAGATCAACTGGTCGATCTTGCAAGTAACCCTTAGCTTTAGGACTTGGGGAGGACCAGTGGTTGTTTACCAATTTCCACAGTAAGCAAAATGGCACGCCCAGTGGGACAAATGTGCTAAGTGTTTTCGTTGAGTGTATGAAACTGAGAATTGGAAAATACACCAAAAAGGATAACAAATCTGTTAGGAGGCACAAACAAGGTGGATGAAGTTCCCTTAGGGTCTTTAGATTCATTGAATGCTACCCTTACCCAAGTCAAACCTTATCCTCCATTGTCAAACGTAGTCACGACATCAGTGGTAGCAGATATTCCTGTGCCCCCACCAGGAGGTACTGGATCGAGAGTGACAACAAACATACCATTTAGGCCCGGTTTGCCTCATTTTGGTATTGCAGACCCTCTTTATGGAATTCTGTATTCCTTAATGCCAGGGGGTCAATCAACGTCGAACGCGGCGTTAACAGCAGGTGGAGATGTTATCATGTTGGCTGCATTTGTGGTAAAACATACCTGGGTATTTAATGTCTTGACTGATGTCATGACATGGTTTATTTTGTGTTATGGAGGCTGCATATGTGTTAAGCTAATACAGGTTCTGTTAATGAATGTCATGACCGTTGTCATGACATCCCTGTCTGACAGCAGGAGCTGTTATGTTTTATTATTGTGTTTCCTGATTTCTCTCAATCTACAATTTAGGAAACCTTTTATTGTGTGCTGAATATTTCGTCTAGAAGATTTTGTTGACAACATATTCTGTAACAACCAGATGACGTGTAAATTAGGTTAACCCTAATTTGATTCTTGAAAAGCCCGAGGCCCAAGAGCTGCATATAAGAAGACTGCAATCCTAATTTGGAATGCAGAGAGAAAGTTTCTTAATTGTGAAGAACCGTAGTTCTGTAGTTGTCGCTTGTACTCCAAGCAATTGTCTTTCGATAATTGTATTGGAATAGGTTGTTTATGTATTTTGTCACTCTAAGCTTTTAAGCACGAGTGTGTGTCTCTTGAATGAAGCTTTTAAGCAGATCAAGGTGTGTTTTTGAAGTGTGTCTTCTCTCTCAATTTGTTAATGTTTGTTTGTAATCACTGCTGTGATTGAGGGGGAGTGAGTGGAGATACTCAAGTATAGGAATAAATAGGAATTACATTGGGTAGGTTTTAAGTGAGGAGTTGTAAACGGGGGAGTTTAACTCCGAATTAATTCTGCTTATATTGGATTCCCTCCCTGGCTTGGTAGCCCCAAGAGTAGGTATTATTGTATATTGAACTGGGTGAACAATTTGCTATGTTCTTTACTGTTTTTATGCGTTTCAGTTTTAACGTTTTGTACTGTGTAATTGTGGATGTCATAACATCCAGTACGACATCGCGTGTGAGTTACTAGAATTTTCAGCAGGAAATGCTCAAAGTGTAAGTTCGTCCGTACAAGGTTCCACACGTAACCTAGGAAATAGAACAAATCAAAACAGAACGATGCCTTTGTCGAATACGTCTGTGGCGGTGCTTCGACAACAGATGAATGACAACAACCATGAGTTAGTTAACATGTTAATTAATCAAATGAGCACTATTTTTAATCCCATAATGTAGGAGTCCGCTGAGTCGATTGGGAAAGTTATTGATCAATTGACGTGCCTATGTAATTTCTTGGGGGCACCTCGAACACTTGGTCGACAGGCTTCGCAAGAAAACAGGCACGAAGACATACCTGTTCGAATGGGGATGGACCTGGTTAAGGACGAAACTATTCAACAATGTCAAACTCCCAGGCCACAACATAATCAGTTTAGAACAAGGGAAAGGCACCAACAAGTAGTAGTGGTAGGCCGACAGCAAGACGCTGATCATATTGTCGATCAATATAGACAAGAAGAAACAGCTATAGAAAACGACCTAACAACGATTGTCGAAAGAATCATGGCCAGAAACGGAATGAGCACTTCATTGCAAAGGCCAACGTATTCATCTCCGCTAGCTGACTATATCGTACAAACGAAGAACCCTTGGGGGTGGAAAGTGCCAAAGTATACGAAATTCGGAGGAGAAACTAGAGAGTGGACAGTCGAACACATTGCGAGATATTTGACTGAGTCAGGAGATATGGCGAACAATGAGAGCTTAAGGGTGAAGAATTTCCCTTCATCCCTTACTAAAGCAGCGTTCACATGGTTTACCATACTACCCCCCAACTCAATCGACTCATGGTCTAGACTGGAAAAGATTTTTCATGATCAGTTTTATGAAGGCCACTCAAAAATTAGTTTGGTCGAGTTGTCGAACATTAAAAGAAGGTTCGCTGAGACCATCGACGATTATCTAAACAGGTTTAGGTCATTGAAGGCTCGTTGTTTCACACAGATACCTGAGCACGAGCTTATTTAAATGGCAGCTGGGGGTTTGGACTATTCTATTAGAAAGAAAATAGACTCCACATTTTTCAAAAGCATGTCGCAACTAGCCGATAGGGTTCGACACCTTGAACGGCTGCGATTAGAAAAAGTTAGACACACTAAAGCTAAAACTAAGAAAGAGAGGGTAGCCTATGTCGATTACGACGACACAAATCCTATATACGAGGCCGACTATATCTCGCCGACTGAGGCAGAGGTCGATTTGGATGAAATGAAAGCAGGCCCTGCATACGAATGCAAAGCTCTTTTCCCGTTGAAAGGGAAAGGCATTGCAGAACACAATGCAAAATTTCTCGCAAAGACTTATACCTTTGATATTAGTAAGTGCGAGGAAATTTTTGATGTGTTGGTCAAAGATGGTCAAATCTTAGTACCTCCAAATGATAAGTTACCACCATTAGAACAGAGACAGAAGAGAGGTTTTTGTAAGTATCATAATTACCTTGGGAACTCAACTTCTCAGTGTTTTCTTTTCAGGGATTTGGTTCAGAAATCGCTGCAGGAGGGTCGTTTGAAGTTTGCTGCAAGGAAAATGAAGATCGACTCTGACCCTCTCAGGCAGGAAGAGGCTTTGTTTGCTGAGCCTGTCGACATTAATATGGTGGATATCCAAGAATTCTCTGATGACACCATGCTCGAGGAAAGTACTGGCGAAATCCCACAAGTGAAGATGGCTGATGCTTATCCCAGAGAGGATGGGGATTTGTTGGACTTCCTCTATCGATGCAAGAACAAGGATACTCAGGTCAGGTTGTGTCCAAGGTGCAGTGCCTTGACCGACATGATTGCTGCTGAGAATTTCCAGAGACTACAGCTTGAGAGAGGAAGGGTTCGATGGAATAAGAGAGATCTTAGGAGGAATGTCCAAAATAAACCTAAAAGCTATGTTCCTTCGGCTGCTGCTCCCAAAGGTACTTGGATCAAACCCCAGATAGGTTTGGGGGCATCAAAAGCTGTCGAGAAAATAGGAGATTCAAAAGGGAAAGCAGTGATGAATTACCGACTAGAGTTTCATTCCGAGAAAAGAAGCCATGTATCTGAAAATTACATGGGGAAAAATCCTATGAGTCGAACTCAATGGAGAAGCTTCCAGAGAAGAAAGAAAGCTGAGAGACAGGTTGCAGCTACTGTAAGACAGGCTGCAGCAACTGCAAGACAGGCTGCTAACCACCAAATTAGCGATCAAAGGCGGTACAAAGTAAAGGTTGACTCTGCTTTCAAACAACAAATCAAAGATTTGGTGGGCAAACTTGTGGCAAAAGATTCAGAAGAGGCGACTGATAATTTTGCATATGAATCAAAAGATAGTTTTGACATATTGGTCAATGTGGTGTCTATCTTGCCTAAAGAATACAACAGACAAACTAAAGTCGAAGAAACTGAGGAAGCTGATGGTGCCAAAATGGCTTTACACAAGCCAACTTGTTACTTCGTGATGAATAATGGTTCCATTGAGAACCAAGATGCTTTCTTTGAAAGTCCTGATATGGCCATGAGAAATCATCTAAAACCCTTGTTGATCAGAGATAAGGTCGAATATGTAGCTGTCAACAGGGTATTGGTCGACTGTGGCACCACTGTCAATATTATGCCCCACCATACCTTGAAGAAAATAGGTATGTTCGACACTGATATCAGATCACACAACGTGGTTCTCTCCGACTATGAAGGAAACACCAAAAACACCATAGGAGTGATACAGGTGAATATCACCGTCGACTCAGTGACTAGGCCGACAATATTTATTGTTATCAAGGGGAAACCCAGCTACAACTTGTTAGTTGGCAGAGAATGGTTACATGGAGTCGGTGATGTACCTTCTTCTATGCATCAGCGCTTAATCATTTGGAGGGAAGACGGTATTGTTGAGAATATTTAAGCGGATCAAAGCTATTTCATGGTTGATATTAACAATGTCGGCCAAAAGTAGTTCGACATGAAGCTAGCAAATATCGCTCCTTGCCAACCAGCTGAAGACGTGTATGAGAACCTGAGTGAGGCATTTGTCTCTTTGAAGCTGCATGAAACTCAAGGTTTTATATGGGATGTAGAATGCTTAGTCGATCCATATGCAACAGAACCCGTGCCGACAAGCTGGGAGAACATTGACAATGACGATGTCTGAGCTAGAAGCTCTAAAAAGGATTTCAGCGTATATTGTCGAAAATAAAAATAAATTCGGCTTTAGAGGATGAAACAAACATGGCAGAAGAAGCCAACAGATTAAGAATCTCAAAAGAAATCAATTTGGTTGGTGAGCCAAAGCCGCCAGACAATGAAGAAATCAAAAACAAATTCGATACGCCACGTTTCGACTGTATATATGACGAGGAACCTTTGGTTTTAGAAAAGGATCCCATGGCACCTGAAAAGATTCAGCCACGAGATCCATTGGAAGAAGTCGATCTTGGCAAAAAGGGACACAAGCGACCCGCTTACATCAGTGCCAATATCGACCAAGAGCTTAAACCGAAGGTAATATCTTTGTTAAAAGAATTTAAAGATTATTTTGCTTAGGACTATAATGAACTTCCAAGTTTTAGCAGGGAGTTGGTAGAATTAAAATTACCAATCAAAGCTGGAAAAAGACCAGTAAAACAGACACCTCGGCGTTTTGCTCTGGCAATAATGTCAAAAATCAAGGAAGAGAAATCGAATGACTCCTCAGGAGATGATTTATCAGAATTGCGAGGTACTTCGAATGGTTGGCCAATATTGTGCCAGTCATGAAGAAAAATAGGAAGCTAAGGGTGTGCATAGATTTTAGAGATCTAAACGCTGCCACTCCTAAAGATGAGTATGCTATGCTAGTAGCAAAAATGCTAATTGATTCTGCTGCAGGTTTTGAATATTTAAGCATGCTTGATGGTTATGCTGGATATAACCAAATTTTTATTGCAGATGAGGATGTGCCGAAGACGGCGTTTCGTTGCCCGGGGGCATTTGGGACCTATGAATGGGTAGTCATGCCATTCGGCTTAAAAAATGCCGGAGTAACATACCAAAGGGTAATGAATTCTATGTTCCACGATTTTATTGATGATTTTATGCAAGTTTATATCGATGATATAGTAATAAAATGGAACTGTAGAGGGTCACATTTAAAACACCTTCGAAAATCCTTTGAAAGGATGAGAAAATATGGATTGAAAATGAATCCATTAAAATGTGCTTTTTGTGTGTAGGCAGGAGATTTCTTGGGTTTTGTGATGCATAAAAAGGGCATAGAAGTTAACCAAAGCAAAACCAAAGCTATTATGGACGTCAAACCCCCGGCGACCAAAAAAGAGTTGCAATCTCTATTAGGAAAGATAAATTTCCTAAGGAGGTTCATATCCAACCTAAGTGGAAAGACTAAGGCGTTCTCACCACTACATCGACTGAAGAACGAAGACTTCACATGGGAAAAAGAGCATCAGGAAGCTTTCGAAAAAATCAAAGAGTATTTAGTGAAGCCTCCCATACTGGCACCGCCTGTTAGAAATAGGCCCATGAGGTTGTATATAGCAGCCTCAGAATCGACTATAGGAAGTATGTTAGTTCAAGAAGACAACGATGGCGTCGAAAGACCCGTGTATTACCTTAGACGGATGCTAAATGATCCTGAAACTAGGTATAGTGATATAGAAAAACTGTTCCTGTGTTTGTATTTTTCATGTATCAAATTGAAGCAATATATAAAGCCAGTTGATGTGTATGTTTCTTCTCATTTTGATATTATTAAGCATATGCTATCTAAACCAATTTTGCACAATCGAATTGGTAAATGGGCATTGGCATTAACAGAGTACTCTCTAATTTATACGCCTTTAAAATCAATGAAAGGCCATATAGTAGCAGATTTTCTTGTCGACCACTCTATGGTGGCTATGGCTGAAAATTGTGTTGAATTAGTATCATGGAAACTGTATTTCGACGGTCTAGCCATAAAAACGACGCAGGTATTAGAGGAGTCATAATCTCTCCAAACGGAATTCCAGCAGAGTTCAAGTATGCTATCGACGGCACATGCACCAACAATGAAGCTGAATACGAGTCCTTAATAATTGGACTTGAACTGCTGCTAGAATTGGGGGCAAGACATGTCAAGATTATAGGAGATTCCGAGTTTGTAATCAAGCAGATCTCGAAGGAATACATATGTGTTAAGGAAAATTTAATCATATATTTCGTGATTGTGAATAGGTTACTCAGGAAATTCGAATTAACAAGTGTCCGACACGTACCCCGATGGGAGAATCAGGAGGCAAATAATCTAGCGTAAGAAGCCTTAGGATACAGGAAGAGCGAAGGAGTACCTGTCCAAGTAAGAAAGAAAGTTTGAGAAACGAAGTTGTCCCCCTCAGATTTTTCAGTAATAAAATTGGGGGAAGCCGACGCTAAAAATTTCGAAATCTTGGTAGTAGATAATGAGTAAGACAGCGACTAGTAAAAACTGCTAGTCGAATATTTACGTAAACCCACTAGTTTGACATATAGAAAAATCAAATACATGGCCCTTAATTTTGTGTTGATTGAAAATGAATTATTTAAGAAAACCGCCGAAGGAGTGCTTCTCAAGTTCCTATGAGAGAATGAAGCATGTGTGGCAGTATCGAGTGTACATAGTAGAGCATGCGAAACACACCAGGCTGGACACAAAATGAGGTGGGTTTTGATGCATTCAGGTGTGTACTGGCCTTCAATGTCTAAAGATTGAATTGAGTTCACCAGAGGATGCCAGGAATGCTAGGCGCATGGGGGCATCCAACATGTTCATGCAAGTGAACTACATGCTATAGTAAAACCATGGCCATTCAGGGGTTGGGCTTTGGATGTGATTGGAGAAAGAAAACCTGCATCGTTGAAACAGCAAAGATATATATTTGTCGGCATAGGTTACTTTACAAAATGGGTTGAAGCTGTGGCCTTAAGGAATGTCAATCAGGATGATGTGATAGATTTTATACTAAATCATATCATATGTCGGTTTGGACTGCCTGAAACGATTACTACCAACAAAGGAACAATATTCACTGGGTGGAAAATGCAGGAGTTTGCACAGGAAGTTGGTATTAAATTACTGACATCCACACCCTATTATGCCCAGGAAAATGGCCAAGTCGAAGTTGCCAATAACGTGATAATTAGCTTGATAAAAAAGCATGTAGGGTAAAGACCTAAAAATTGGAACCAATCACTAGACCAAGCGTTTTGGGCATGTATAACTTCTCCTAGAGAGACAACAGGAACTACGCCATTTCGACTTACGTATGGACACGATGTTGTGTTGCCTGTAGAGGTGTACGTTCAGTCGGTCAGAGTCCAAAGACAGCATGAAATACCGTCTGAAGAATACTGGAACATGATGGTTGATGAGCTCGTCGATTTAGATGAAGAAAGAATGTCGGCTCTGGATTGACTAAGGAGACCGAAGGATAGGGTGGCTAAGGCTTACAACAAATAAGTGATCGACAAGGTATTCGCGGTAGACGATTTAGTATGGAAAGTAATTCTGCCTATGGACAGTAATGACAGAGTCTTAGGAAAATGGTCACCTACTTGGGAAGGACCGTTTAAAGTGATCCAAATTTTCTCCAATAATGCTTATGAATTGGATGAATTAGCCGCAGATCGACGGATCCTAAGAGTAAATGGTAAGTACTTGAAAAAGTACAGACCTATCCTCCAAGAGATCACGATATCGATAAAATAAAGTAATAGTCGAGGAAAAAGCTGGAGATATTAATATAGAAACCAGCACAACAAGCATAAGTAATAAGCAGAAGAGTAAGGTAAAACAGAAAATAGAGCCTTATATTTAAAATGGTTAAAAAACCAAAATTGTCAATATTATACAATTACAAAAAAAAGCCATACGCAGATGGTCAAAACAAGATCAAAAATGGCCATATTGATTTTGAAATGCCTTCAAGTGGAAATGAAGGTTGGCAGTTTGATCTTCCAAAGTATCAGCCTCGACCTTGAGAGCCTTGATCTCCGTTTCGATTTGAGTTGTGGCATTGCTGACAGTAATGGCATCCCTAGTCATTTTTAGCATCTCTGCCTGAGTGGGAGAAATATCCTTGGCATAATCTTTTTCTTGTTTAGTAATAAGCTCCAACTCAATGTTCAGGTCAAACATCTCCTTCGACAATGCTTCGAGTCGACGACGGATTTCAACAAATCTATTTTGTATGGAAGTCTGTCCTTGTTGTTTCTGACTCAACTAGGCTTTCAACTCCTCGATCACCCTTTTTGATTTGATCACGACGCTCACGTTCCCCTTCACCAATGCCTATTTGGCCTCAACCAACTCTTCGTTCTCTTTCACAAATTTGATATTGTCAAGCAGATGAGGGAGAAGTTTTTCAAAGTCCAACACCATGAGCCTGCAAAACTCAGAAATCTCGAGTTTCTTTAGTTGGTCGATAGCGTATAAGGGTCGAATCTTCACGCAGCAAATCAGGCAAATCGGCACTGAGGGCACACGTATGGATTTCATCTGTCAAGTGCTTAATTTTGGTGGCCTCAGGGCCCAACTTGTCATTATAGGCTTGGGAATGGTCGGAGTCAGAAGAGAATGTATAGTGACTCACGAAGCTGTTTAATCTTGCCAGTGCAACTTTGACATCAATATCCATCGAGCCAGTTAAAATTTGGTCGAAAGCAGATGTCGAAGAATCAAGAGCTTTCTTCCCTGAAGGATTAGCAATGGTAATATCTCCCTCCAGAGTGGGCATGAGAGGAACATCTTGTTGGGCAACAAAAGGTGAACGTGGAGGTTCTTCAGCAAGGGGTTTTTCCACTGTTGTCGAAGGAGACTCATCAACAAGCGTTTGTTTCTCCACTACTGTCGAAGGGGGATCCAAATCAATGACGGGAAGATCATGCTCCACAATAGCAGGTTAAGGGTATGTACCTTCAAGAGAAGAAAAGATGGTGTTTGCTTGATTAACTTCTAGAGTCTGTGCAAAATATAAGAGATTGGAATCAGGTCAGTCGATAAAGGACTATAATGCGTGGCAGGACTAGTGACTGAATCAGAGTCACTAAGATTAGTTGTAACGATCAAATCAATGAACTCACTAGCGACTAGATTGGAATCAGCTGATTGGCAGTAAGCAGCTTCGTCAGAGGCGGGAGTGTACTCAGTGGTACTAGGAAGACTCAGCTGCAGGCCAGACGGTTCAGCCTAAAAGGACAAAACTTAAGAGAGAGAGAGATATTTGACACATAAAATATTAGTAAGGTACAAGTAAATACCTGCCAAGTAGGGTCGAATTTCAATGTTTGGGTCGCTACCGTCGAGACTGCCGCAGCCCCTTTTGCCAATACTTTTGTTGGAGTCGAACTCGATGGAGGAGGAGTGACCAGAGCTGTGTTTATAATTATAATTTGAGTGCAAGAGTCGGAACTAGCTTTAAGGGGATCGACAAATATCATCTTACCTCTCCTTCTAGGGACGAGAGACTGAGGGTCAGATTCTTCCGCCATTTCGACAACATCCGCCTCATTTCGAGCATCATCATGTTTCAGGTGCTTTTGTTTTTTTTACTTCCCCACCTGCAGAAAGAGACAATTTTCTCCTCTTTTGTTTTTTGGATTTTGGGGAGCGGTGGGGAGACTTGGCCCCAGGAGATGGCTGAAGAAATTCAGAGAATGTCGTAAGGCCAAGGAAATGGTTCGAAGCGAAAGAAAAAAGAGCACGAAATCAGAAAGTACCTTAGGAGTGTGAGGTTTGTCCTGCTTGGACGATTTGGATTTGTTGGAGGGAGCATTCGAAATCACAGAGCATTTCCGACTCTGGCACGAACACAGCGTTAGTAGTCGACATAATTCAGCAAATGCGGTAAAATAAGAGAAGGCAGGTAAACTTACAAGAGAACTGACTTTGTTGAGAGAACGTGAGACAGGTTCGTCATCAGACGGTGTATTATCAGGAATGGCCTGAAAAAATCAACTGGTCAAGACAAACAACACAAGAGTTAAAGAGCAAATAAGAATAGTCGGAGTCGAAATGGTACCTTAGAAGAACTGGGGTGGTTGGGTTTATCGACAAGGACTTCCTCGTTGGCTGCATGAAGAGGAATAACTATAACAGAAAGCATCAAATTAATGAAACAATTATGTCGAGATGGGAAAGGAAAAATAAGTTTCCAGATGTTACCATGGTGAATGGCATCAAGTGTTCTTACATATCGAAGATCAATATGTAGAACACCCAGGTAGTTATTGTAACACCCTTCTAACCCCCACGGCAATTTAAATAAATATATCAGAGTAATAACATAAACACAAGAGTGCCACAATTATTTAAAACAAATAATCCAACTAAGGTCATAGTCATGCTTCATTAGGAAACGATTCACCAAAACATAATCATGTTTATCACAGCGGAATAAGAATCATTGTGAATACAACCAAATGGAAATATAATCCAACACTAAATAAAATAGAGTAATCTCATAAAACTCTAAAACTATCGTCCGCCAGTGTTACAAGATCAGAGCATGACCGACACGACCCAACATAAACGGATAAACTCTACGAGTCATCCTCACCAAGCACTAATGCCGCTACTCCTCAATATGAAAATGACAACATGTAAGGCTGAGTCTCATTCTCAATTAGTAAATATTATGCAATTCATAAGCGACAAGCATCATGATATATAGTTCACCCAATCATACATATTCAGATTCACAACTATTATTCATCAATTCATACAATAATAGATTACACTACATAACATAGAAATTCACCCAATCACGAAATAACAGAATGCATATGACACAACTGACACTATGCATGTGGTACCAATAAACCGTGGAATCAATCCACCTGACCGATCTACGCCTTATCGAGATACGGCCCATCGACACAATTTCCGAACAATGGGAAATATGTCCACCATCGATCCAAACATCACCGGGATCCATCACCAAATGCATATGAATGAATGGACACACATATCATACTTAAAAACATCACCGATCACGATGAGTAACTCATCTCAACACCACATCACCAAATAAGTATGTACCTGTTCCCAACATCATTCAAATAGTCATGCATTCATCACAATCATACTAATAATCATAGCTAATTCATCACAGCCTCAAATACATTGTCACACCTATTTCACATGCACACAATGTTTAATTCTCAACAAGTAATTAAATCGAGTTTTAAAGAAATAAAGTCAGCCACTGCCTATATTGAAATATGATACAAGGAAATATATTTACTGAACTTGAATACGGAAAGTAAATGACGGTAGGATTGAACTTCAAAGTACATTACTCTAAACTCGATTACAGACTCGATCACTTGTTACGATAATTCTCCGATGTGAAGAGTTGATCGCTACAAAATTTGACAGTATATGGCTTTAGTCTGGGACTAAGCTTGGATGCCCAAAGTGGAGGCACTAGGGGGTATTTATAGAGTTCTTAAAACCCTTAAAAATCATAAAATCTGTTACATAAGGCATGGAGAAAACTTAGGAAAGGAGTGGGTTTCTTCTTAACTAAGAGAACCCAACTTTCAACCATCTGGCCGCCCTAGTGTGTGGCAACCGTGACAAGGCCATGGCAACCGCCATGCTCCCTAAGTGGTGAAGACTAGGTGTTTTGACCTTTGGGTTGTGGGTTGGTCGGGGCTACCTCCATGGTGAACACCATGGTGGTCGCCACGAGTACAATATGCTTCATTTTCTTCCGATTTCTTCTGTCTTGCTTCGTTTCTCTGTGAACGACTTCCAATTGGTCAATTTCCTAAAAAACCATTAAAATACCAGCATAATAGTGGAAATATGAAATAAAAAACAATATAGTGCATAAATCAAGTCAAATTCATGGTGTAATTTAGTGTCATCAAGGCTCTTCAGGAATGGGAACTTCCGGAGCCGGAAGAAAAAGAATTAGAGGAGTAAGAGCAGGTTGGCACGTAGAAATCACAACATTCCTCTTCCTCATATCTTTCTTAAAGCAGAAGAATTGAACTTCAGAAGCGACGGAGTGCATTCATTTCTTGAAGTTATTCAAGAGGAAATCAGTCTCTTTTGGACCCAATCCATCAGAGGTAACATCTGCCAATATCCACAGGAGGTCTACAAACTCATATTAAAAATTGAGTAGTAATTCATTAGAGGGAGGTGGAAGTATGTTGGTTCGAAGAAAGAGGGGATTAGAAGGAGTGGAGTTGGGATATGGATCTCTTTCATGATCTGCAATGATTTTGAGAGTTTCTTCTTCAAAATAGTGAGCTGGTTCCAAATGTTCTGAGTTGGTTAGAGAGTCTTCTGATGCGGTCACTGATTCATCTATGTAAGATGGTAGAAGGAGGTTTTAAGTTTGAACTGATGAGGTGTTTGTGGTGGTTAAATGTTTCTTAGGAGAAATAATGGATTGAGGTTTCAAATTAGGGGTTGGAGTGGAAGTGGTTTGGATAGAAGAACATGAATTACTACTTTCATTAAGAATATGAGGAGTAGATGAATGAATTACTACTTTCGACACAATTTCCGAACAATGGGAAATATGTCCACCATCGATCCAAACATCACCGGGATCCATCACCAAATGCATATGAATGAATGGACACACATATCATACTTAAAAACATCACCGATCACGATGAGTAACTCATCTCAACACCACATCACCAAATAAGTATGTACCTGTTCCAAACATCATTCAAATAGTCATGCATTCATCACAATCATATTAATAATCATAGCTAATTCATCACAACCTCAAATACATTGTCACACCTATTTCACATGCACACAATGTTTAATTCTCAACAAGTAATTAAATCGAGTTTTAAAGAAATAAAGTCAGCCACTGCCTATATTCATCATTCATCATATAAAACATTTAATTACTTGCACACCGCCCAAGAAGGCACTAAGAAAAGATTCACGGATCAAAAGATACGCCATTTTAAAGTTTTAGAAAAATTCCCACACATTAAGTTTCGCTCAGCGACGCGAGGCAGAAGCGAATTCCTTCAGACCTCCGCTCAGCGGACCTCTAGCGACGTTAGACAGAAGCTAACCAGGTCGAGTCCTCCGCTCAGCGAACCCCCCTCCACTCAGCGGACCTGCGATTCTACGAAATCTCAGGTTTGCGATAGACCCTGCGATTCCACCTATTTTAAGTCCAAAATCGACTCCAAACAGCATATACATGCATACAAACATCATAATTTCAACCATACACCACAAAACATCATTTGAACTCATTATTAATCAAATAGTTCACACAATTTTCATCAATTCAATCCAAATTATAACACCCTAACCTAACAATCCCAATATCTAATTGAACCAAACCATACATCAATCTACCTATCCCTTAAGACCATATAAGAGATACTAAAAGGAAGATTCCCCCCTTACCTCGATGAATTTCTTGAACGCTCTTCTTCCTCTTCACACTTTCGCTTCTCTCCCGTTTCACGTTCTTGCTTCTTTCTCTTCAAATGGCTCTTTTCTTATTTTATGAAAATAAAATAAAAATGAACAGAACTTAGTAAAAGGCCTAACCACTTAGCACCCCTCTTTTACTAACATCACCATAAGCCCAATTATTTTCTTAACAATTTCTCAATAATCCAATATTCTCTTCTTATTCATTTACTCCATTATTTTCAAAAATATTTATAAACTAAATTTCAATTAAATAATTAACCAAAATTCAATTTATCTAATAATTTAAAAATACGGGTGTTACAACTCTCCCCCACTAAAAGAGTTCGTCCTCGAAAACATACATTAGACGAAAAGTTCCGAGTAAGAGTCCTTCATCTGGCTCTCTAACTCCCATGTAACATTTCCATCGGCTGGTCCTCCCCAAACCACTTTCACCATTGCTATCTCCTTACCTCGCAACTGCTTCACTTTAGATCCTCAATCCTCATAGGTAATATCTCTACAGTCAGATTATCTCGCACCTGTATATCATCTACCTGAATCTCATGATATAGATCTGCAATGTATTTCCTCAACTAGGATACATGGAACACATCATGCAAATTAGCGAGTGCAGGAGGTAAAGCAATCTGATAAGCAACCTTCCCAATCTTCTTAGTAATCTGAAATGGACCAATAAAACACAGAGTTAACTTTTTCGACTACAAGGCTCTTCCAATGCCAGTCATCGGAGTAACTCACATGAATACATGATCTCCTTCCTTAAATTCAATATCCTTCCTTCGTTTTTCGTGGTAACTTTTCTGACGACTATGAGAAGCTCTCATCTTCTCCTGAATCATCTTGATCTTTTCTGTAGTTTGTTCCACAATTTCCGGTCCAACCACCGCATTTTCACTAGATTCGTACCAACACAACGGCGTTCTACATCTCCTACCATACAATGCTTCAAACGAAGCCATACCAATACTCGAATGATAACTATTGTTGTAGGTGAACTCAATCAAAGGTAAGTAACTATCCCAAGCACCACCTTTTTCCAATACACAAGCTCGCAACAAATCCTCTAACGATTGAATCGTTCTCTCCGTATGACCATCTGTCTGCGGATGATAAACAGAACTCAACCTTAACTTAGTACCTAAGGCTTCTTGCAATCCTGTCCTGAACTTAGAAGTAAACCTCGGGTCTCTATCCGACACAATACTAGCCGAAACACCATGCAAACTCACTATCTTCTCAACATACAACTGAGCTAACTCTCCATCGGATAACCCATTCTTATTGGTATAAAGTGAGCTGATTTCGTCAACCTGTCCACAATAACCCAGATAGAATCACAATTCTTGATCGTTCTAGGTAAACCAGACACAAAGTCCATAGAAATTCCATCCCACCTCCAATCCAGAACAAACAACGGTTCCATCAATCCAGACGGTTTCTGATGCTCAATTTTCGACTTTTGACAAATTAAGCAAGCATAAACAAACTCGGCAATTTCCTTCTTCATTCCAGGCGACCAAAACAATTTCTTCAAATCATGATACATCTTGGTAGCACCAGGATGAATGCTCAATCCACTTCGGTGTCCTTCTTCCAGAATACTCTTTCTGATCTTAGCAACATCGGGTACACACACTCCGTCTCCAAACCTCATAACGCCATTTTCGTCAATTCGGAATTCACCTCCTTGATCTTGGTTAATCAATGTCAACTTATCTACTAAGCCAACGTCTGATTTTTGTCCATTTCTAATTTCCTCAAGGATACTATTAGTCAACTTCAGCATCCTCAACTTAACACTATTAGAAGTACTTTCGCATACTAAACTCAAATCTCAGAATTTCTCAATTAAATCCAATTATCGCACCATTAGCATAGACATATGTAATGACTTCCTACTCCATGCATCAGCAACAACATTTGCTTTACCAGGATGGTAATTCAAACCGAAATCATAGTCCTTCAGAAATTCTAATCATCTTCTCTGTCTCATATTAAGCTCCTTCTGATCGAACAGATACTTCAGACTCTTATGATCGTTGAATACCTCAAATCGAGAACCATAAAGATAATGCCTCCACAGCTTCAACACAAATACCACAGCCGCCAATTCCAAATCATGAGTAAGATAATTCTTTTCATGAATTTTCAACTTTCTTGAAGCATAAGCCACTACCTGCTTATCTTGCATCAAAACACCACCTAAACCCATCAGTGAGGCATCACAATACACATTGAAAGACTTCACTGGATTAGGCAAAATTAAGATCGGAGCACTTGTCAATCTCTTCTTCAATTCTTGAAAACCTTTTTCACATTCTGAATCCCATACAAATACCTGTCCATTCCTTGTTAACTTAGTCATTGGCAACGCCAACTTCGAAAACCCCTCAATGAACTTTCTGTAGTAACCTGTCAGACCAAGAAAACTACGATTCTCTGAAGCATTCTTTGGCGTCTCCCACTGAGATACTGCTTCTACCTTCATAGGATCCACCGCAAACCATTCTTCGAAATTACATGGCCAAGAAAGCTTACTTCCTTCAACCAGAATTCACATTTAGACAATTTCACATACAACTTCTTCTCCTTCAATAGCTCCAATACCACTCTTAAATGATCTGCATGTTCTTCATCACTCTTCGAGTAAATTAGAATATCATCAATGAACACTACCACGAACTTGTCAAGATACGGGTGAAATATCCTGTTCATATACTCCGTGAAAACACCAAGTGGATTAGTAACACCAAATGGCATAACAGAATATTCATAATGTCCATACCTCGTGCGGAATGTCGTTTCCTGAATATCTTCCGCCTTCACACGAATTTGGTGATATCCAGACCTCAGATCAATCTTGCTAAACACACAAGCTCCAACCAGCTGATCCATCAAATCATCAATCCTCGGTAAAGGGTATCAATTCTTGATTGTCACCTTGTTCAGTTGTCTATAATCAACATATAGCCTCATTGAACCTTCTTTCTTCTTAACCAATAGTACTGGTACACCCCACGGTGACACACTAGGATGAATAAACCTCTTTTCCAACAATTCCTCTAACTGTTTCTTCAGTTCAGCCAATTCCGATGCCGACATGCGATACGGTGCCATCGATACAGGACTAGTTCCAGGAATCAATTCTATAGCGAATTCCACTTCTCTTTCAGGTGGCAACTCACTAACCTCTTCTTGAAATACTTCCGGATACTAATTCACTACTCGTAGTTCATGAGTTTTAGCTTCCCTCTTCACTTCCATTGAAGAGCACAACATAAATACTACCGCTCCATCATTGACAGCCAAATTCATCTGTTTGACCGACATAGTCAAATCCTCAACACTAACCTCTTCAAGAAAGATAACTGTCTTCGTAAAACAATTGATATGAACTCGATTAAATTGCAACCAATTCATCCCCAAAATGACGTCAAGTTGTTCAAGAGGAAGGCACACTAAGTCCATTCCAAACTTTCTACCAAATATGTCAACAGGACAGTTCAAACATGCGGATGAAGTAGTTACTGAACCCGACGCAGGAGTGTCAATAACCATACTTCCATGAATAACAGATATTTCTAATCCCAATCGTTGAGCACAATCCAATGAAATGAACAAATGAGTCGCTCCAGTATCAATAATTGCAACTAAAGGTGTGTCATGGATGAAACACGTACCTTTAATCAGACGATCCTCCGGAGTAGTCTCTGACCCAGACAAAGCAAAGCCCTTTCCGCCAGACTGGTTCTTCTTCGGTTTAGTGCACTGTGGACTAATATTACCCTCTTCACCGTAATTTTAGCAAGTCACTATTGTCGCGGGGAAAAATCGTTATCCTTTTTCGGGATGAGACACCTGATGCCTTCTTTGGGCTCGAGTGCTCAAAAAATGATTTTTCTTTTGTTTCGACCAAACTTTTTATTGTTTCCAAAGTAGGAAAAGGAAAAAAGATGCAATAACCTAAAAAGTGGGGGAGAGATTCCGGGTAAGACGGTTGGTTATACGAAGGGAAGGTATTAGCATCCAACGTATCTATAGTACTCTATAGGTTTCTTTGTTTTGTTTATTTCATTCTTTGTGGTGGAGGTTCTTGTGAGAAAGAGGTGGGACCTAAGGTGTTTGTTTGATTATGCTCGCAAAGATCATCGCGATCCTCTGCATACATATCCCTTAGAGGGAATCAGAGCATCTGTAGCTCGGGGTCTACGGGTGCTAAGGTTTGAATGGTTTGAGGGAGAAGTTTTGCTCGCCAAGGGATAAGACCTTGTGCCTACGTATTCTCAAAGGGATGTTGAGAAAGTCAGAGCAATCGTAGTTCCCACTTATGCTAGTGGAAGCAAGGGAAAAGAGACAAATGTCATCTAAATGTTCGATGTATCTAATCTATATCATCACATACATCTGTTTGTTTTTGTTTGAAAATCTTTTCATTATAAGCCCTGGGCTGTGCCACTTATGGTGCTTAGAATGATAAAGATGTTTTTTAAGCCAGCCTTGTGGCAAAAACTTTCAATGAAGTCAGCCTTGTGACAAAAAGTTTTGATTAATCAGCCAGCCTTGTGGAAAAAGTTTCAATGAAGTCAGCCTTGTGACAAAAACTTTGATTAATCACCCAGTACGGTGGCAAAAAGGTTTGATTGATTAGCCAGCCTTGTGGCAAAAAAGAGTTATTTGATTGATTGATTGTTTGTGATGATATAGATGAGATACTCCTATCATAGAGATGATAAATGTCTAATCTCCTAGGGTATTTGTTTTGGATATTGGGGATGCTTATAAGAAGCCCGTGGGTCCTTGTACGAAGCCCAAGAGGAGGCTATCCGAGGGTCCTTGCATTGTAAGCCCAAGAGGAGGCTATGGGAGGGACAATCCAGGGTCCTTGCATTGTAAGCCCAAGAGGAGGCTATGGGAGGGTCACTCGTTTGTACAAAGCCCAAGGGGAGGCATGGTATAGTTGGTTTGAGCTCTTAGAGCGATTTCACCGGGAAACCATACTCTATGTCCTAACCTAAACTAGGGAGATTCTTTGCACGAAGCCCAATAGGAGGCTATGGGGAACTTATTGTTGTACTAAGTTGAACAAGTATATATAACACAATCACAAATATGAACTAGTATGAACAAACATGAACAGGTACATGAACAAATATGAACAGTTATATATATATATATGACAAAGTGTGTGTATATAATGGAGTTTATGAAGGAAATATACCTGTAAGCATGCTCCATTTGTATACACGGGGGCTCGGGACTTATACTCGGGGAGAGACCCACTTGAGTTTACTCAAAGCTATGTAAACAGGTATTTACAAGGGGCTTGGGACTTATACCTACATGGAGGCCCATGGTATTTTTTTGGGAAGATTTAAAGAAAACCTTCATTTTTGATCTGTTGTTCGGAGCTAAAAAACAAATTGAACGAGATATGTACAAAAGGCGTACAATGAAATACCTAATTTCATGTACTGGAATGGGACTTATACCTATGTGGAGGCCCCTGTTTTATTTTATAAAACATGGTTGATTGTTTTGTTAAAAGATGCGAGGTTTCGTCGTTTGAAAAACTGTTTGAAAGTTTTTGTTTTTTGATTAAAGTTTTTTTTTTTGTACAAAGAAAAAGGAATGGGTATAAAAGGGGCTTGGGACTTATACCTACATGGAGGCCCATGGTATTTTTGAAATCAATTAATCAATCCACAAAAGATTTAATCAATAGTTTTTTTGAAAAGAAAAACTCAAAAAGAAATGATTCATCATTTTGAAAACGGTGATCGTTTGTTTCGAAACGATTTGAAATTTTGAAAGAAATCAAATCAATTAAGATAAACACAAAGATTATACTTAATTAACACCTAAATGATTAGGATTTGATCACAAAATATTTACAAGTGATTAGGTTTGAAAAATCAAGTGAAAAAACAATATTTAAAGTATTTAAAAACACTTAAAATATGTCATTTTATACTTAATTAAAAATGTATTAAATAAAGATATTTTTTGTGATTTTTTTTGATACTCATAAAATATATATATTAAAAAAGAGGTGTGTAAAAAATGAAGCAAAAATGAATTGATTTGGTTAGTTAATTAATTGGTTAAAGTTGTTAAAAAATGAAGAAAAACAAGTGTTAAAAAAAATGGTTTGGTCCTGCCAGGGTTTGAACCCACGCCCTCACTCTCACCAGCCAAAACACTTGCCAACTGAGCCACGCTTGTGGCTTGTAATACATACGCGTTCCATTAAATATATTTTAAAACAAGAATTTGAATTTTCTGAAACAAAAAACGCGCCAAGAACACAACCCTAACTGATTTTTGAAAATCAATGAAACTGTGTTATTTTGATCAAGTAAAGGGTCTATCTTACTCAGTTTCTCATGAGGAACATGATGGTGATCTTTAATTTCATTTATTTTTGCTCTAAGATGATTAATTTTCTGATGAACACGAAGAACCCTAATATGACAAATCATTGTGAAATCGTGTATGATCATGATATGATGCAATTGATTGAGGGTTATTATTCAGTGATGGTGCAGAAACAAGATGGTAACTCAATTTTTCATTTATGATGCATGTATGATAGAGTTTGAAGTTCATGAGCAATTACCTTAAAAACGGCTCAACTGAGGATCGAATTCTGCAAATGAAGGATTCCAGATATGGTTTCTTGATCTGAACAGCATCAGTGGACCTTATGGAACATGTTTGAATGCTTGGAACAGTCTGAATTCACCTGAGCAAGGCCATAGAACCTGATCTGCAGTTGCTTCAAGTATGAATCGAGCTTGATGATTATGAGGTTACAGATCATATGTGAGTGTTTGGATAGTTCATATGTGACATGTATGAGGTGTTGGAAGTGTTAGTTTGGACAGAAATGATCTTGAATGAAAATTGGCATGATAAGGCTTATGTTATGCATATTTGAGAAGTGAGGTAGTGATTCTGAGTTCTTGGTGTTTTTGGGGTATATGGATGGATCAGACACATCACATATGGTGTTTATGAGTTGTGGGAAGCATCACTTTGCTCAGAACTTCAAAGGTTTGGAGGTTGGGATTTCTACCTCACTTTGAAACTTGAGACTTGCAATTCAAGAAAGAAGAGAGAAAACCTATAATTGTGAGGTTTTGGTGTGATTTGAAGAGTGATTTGCACCTCTATTTATAGGCCAAGAGTTCTGAATGCAGAGCTTGGCAAGTTGATCAAAGATTGGTGATTTGGCACTTAAGAGATAGAAAGGAATCTTACCATTAAATGCATATGGTTAAAAAATGACTTAACCATGGTTATTTCTCTAGCTTTTTATCCTCTTCCATTCTGATCTTCAAATCAGAAAATATCTCCAATTATTGCATCTATGCATCATTATTTGGATCATTTGGCAAAATGGCTCATAACTTTGGCAAAATGACTTGAAATTTCAAGTGAAAAGTTCACTAATGTCAAAATTCAAAACCATGGCTACACTTCATATTTTTTCATGCTCTTGGACATTTTGGAAAACTCATATTACACACTTCAAAACCATAGTTGAAAGTTTCTTCAAGACCTTTAAGGAAATGGGTGAAAAAGATCCATGAACTTTGAAGAAAATGAAGTTTTAAGTGAAATTTTCAAAAGATACCAACTTTGAAGCTCCATATCTCTTAAATGGTTGATCTTTTGGAAAAAAAATATATGTGACAAAGTTGTTCATTGGATCAAAATCTACAACTTTCATGTTGGAAGTTTTTTTCAGTTTGTAGGTGAAATTTTGAGAAATTCCCTTCCAAAGTTTGGAAAAAACCATTGAAAAACACTTAGAATTTTTCTAAGTATGGAAAGTCAAACTTTTTGACTTTTTGATTCTTGATTGATTTTCTTGATTTTTATTGATCAAATGACTTCATATATCATATATTGATGATTTAAAACTTCAAAAGTCATGGTTGACCAAAATTCCCCAAAAGTCAATGGTGATCTTGTACAGTTGACTTTTTCAGACGAATCGCGTTTCTGGAGATTTCAAATGAACCAGGCTATCCTCACCAAATGAGTGGTATGATTGGATCACATTGAGCTAGTGGAGGACCTTGAGCCATGGTTTAAGTTGTGGCACCATGTTCTGATAAAAAAGTCAGTTGTTCAGGTGATTTAGGTCAAAAACCCTAATTGTCGATCTGATGAAATTGATGACTGTGGATCTTGAATTGAGACACAATTTCCATTGGATGTTGTCATAGGGATTATTAGAGGATGATTGAAATCTTTGATTGACTTCCTGGGGATTTTTAGGGTTTCCCAAATGTGATCCCTGATTTCAGTCCCTGATAGTTCAAAACTCTAATTCTGATGACTTGAAATTTCACTGTTGATCAATCCTTGTGTAGGAGATGTCTTGAGCCAATAGATTAGGTCAAAATGATGCACTTGGGGTCTTGAAGTCATGTCCCAAGTCATTAGGTCAAATCCTGAGCAAAAGTCAGGAGTATACTATCTTCAGTCAAAACCCTAATCTGGTTGGTTCAGAGCCTTTGAGCTTGTTGAAATGAATCTCTGAGGACCAAATGTTGATTGTTGATGAAGATGGTTCATTTGAGATGAAGGGATAACAAAACCCTAATTGATTGTTACTTGTACTGATGAGTGATTTCTTGATTAATCCTGCTGAGTCACAAGTAGCAAACACAAGCTATGCAATTTGTTAGAGATGCAAATGATGCATATGCAAATGATATAAGGTGGTATCTTAGGTCAAAAATTGGGGTATGACAGATGCCCCTATTTAAGTTTCTTCAACCTGAGATATGAAGATTGAAAATCTTCGTTTTGATAGGGTGGAAGAGACTTAAATATCAGAAGACGCGAATTTTGGACCTAAGATACCAAAATTGCGAATGATGCAAAGATATCTTTACCGAGGGAATATCAAGAACTGACTCTGCTGGGGAAAATAGATCGGGAATGATTCCTCAATCCGTTTTAGGAAGAGAATCTGTTTTTTTGGGAAAGCAAGTGTATGCTTCACCGGGGAATGATAGCTTTGTAAGAAAAGCTTACCTATCGACATTATCGACTATCAGCATGGGGATAGACTTGTTTAATAATGCGAAGGTGAAAGGTATAAACTGTATTACCGACTACCAGCATGGTGATAGACTTGACAAGGTAAAAAGAGTTTCAAAGGTTCGGTTAATATTACCGACTATCAGCATGGTGATAGACATGTTTAATAATATAACCATAACAAAAAGGTTACCGACTACCAGCCTCGTGATAGTGGTTCTGAAGACATGATCAATTATCAGCCGAGTGATAAAATGATCCTGGAGACTTTACTAGGGAAATTACTGGTTATTCAGCCTTGTGAACAGTAATAAGGCCCTGATTGTCACATGGTCTTCATGATTGATTTCCTTAAGAGAAAAAATCTTATGAAAGAGACATAAGCTGCTAAGATGATGAGGCTATTGCTTATTGCCTGTTTTTCACAACTCTGTTTGAGGAATCGGAATTTGAATCTCTGGTAAAGACAAGGTTCTATCCATGAATGAATTGGAAAGAAACAGTCAAACAAGACTTTGTACCCATGAGGAATGAACTCAATTGGGGATTTTCTCCTTTGTTTTGAGAGGAGAAAACTAAAGCAACCTTCTTCCACGAGGAATGATCTCAGTGGGGAGCTGGAGAAAGAAGATGTTCTTTCTGCTTATGGGTGACAACCTACTGGAGAGAAGACACGCCCGTACCTGTTTCTTTTTTCTTCTTCTCTTTTTTTTGCTTTTTCTCTTTTTTTTTTTTTGCTTTTTCTCTTTTTTTGGGATAGATATATCCTGAACAAGTGTTTTTAGGCAGATATTTGAAAAATGCAATGATGCATAAATGATGTAAATATGTATGAATGATGAATGTCATGAATGTCGCATGCATGCTAACAATACCGACAGACAAAGAAGTATACTGGAGAGGGACCGACGTCGCAATACAACCAGATACTTGGCAAATGTTCTTCAACACGGTGTAGATAACACCGGTGATGAATGGTGTTGCGTGCTTTCAACTTCTCTGGGGATGATAAGCATCTTTTCTTATTGAGATGGAAGAACCTCTTCACTGGAGATAGAAAATCTTTGTTACTGGGAATAAAAGACCTTCTTCACTGGGGATAGAAGAGCTTCTTCACTGGGGATAGAAGAGCTTCTTCCTATTATAATCTTTGGTTCATCCTATGGAGAAAGCTGTTGATGTTCCTTCTGTTGTTCACAACTCAAAGGAAAGTTTCGCTTTTATTTTGAAAAAGAAAAGTAAATTCATTTAAAACTTCTTTTTTTCTTTTTTTTTCTTTCAAAAGTGAATAACACAATTAAAGCGTCATTTTGCAAGCTAAAAGAAATTAGAGATTGCAAACAAATGGGCACAAGGCTCAAATTTATTTGATAGGATGGTAATCAGCTAAAGGCGTGATTCCATAGAGTATTTACAAAAGTTGGAAATGGTAATTATGCGGAAAAGGCTACATTGAAAGCAATAACCACTATTTCCCCTAACAACTTTGAGTTCCAACTGTGCTTGTCGCTTCAGATTGGCAATGAATTGATCGTAGATCCTTTGATGGAAAAGAAGATTCAGGTGACGAAGTATGGACTGATGCAGTTACTTTGTCATAAATCCCTAATTTTTGCCTAGATTTCCCTTTTAGGTTTTCAATCTACCAGGATGAATTTTTCTGTTTATTGTCTCTAATTTTTGCGTGGACCGCCCTTTCAGGTTTTCAGTCCACCGAGACGCTCATTTTTGCCTAAGTCGCCCTTTGCGGGTTTTCGACTTACCAAGCTGTTCTTTTATTCTTTTTTAGACAAAGTATTTCTTGACTGCATCAGCATTCACAGGATGCGGAAGTTCATCACCATCCATGGTTGCAAGAGTCATGGCGCCGCCAGAAAATGTTCTTTTGACAACATACGGGCCTTCGTAATTAGGAGACCATTTGCCCCTAGAATCTGGTTGAAAAGACAAGATCTTTTTAAGCACGAGGTCGCCTTCTTAAAATTCACGAGGTCGAACCTTTTTGTTGAAAGCTTGTTTCATCCTTGCTTGGTATAACTGTCCATGACATAGAGCAGACATACGTTTTTCTTCGATTAAGTTCAACTGATCGTATCTGCTTTGACACCATTCAGCCTCTGATAACTTAGTATCCATGAGGACTCTCATTGATGGTATTTCAACTTCTACGGGGAGCACAGCTTCCATGCCGTATACTAGGGAAAAGGGAGTTGCCCCTGTTGAAGTACGCACTGAAGTACGGTACCCATGTAAAGCAAATGGCAGCATTTCGTGCCAGTCTTTGTAAGTGACGACCATTTTCTGGACGATCTTCTTAATGTTCTTGTTGGCAGCTTCAACAGCACCGTTCATTTTTGGTCTGTAAGGAGAAGAGTTATGATGCTCAATCTTGAATTCCTCACATAACTCTTTCATCATTTTGTTATTCAAGTTTGAACCATTATCAGTAATGATCTTGCTGGGAACACCATATCGGCAAATGATGTTATTCTTGATAAACCTCACAACCACTTGTCTTGTAACATTGGCGTAAGATGCTGCTTCGACCCATTTGGTGAAGTAATCAATGGCTACTAAGATGAAACGATGACTGTTTGAAGCTTTCGGCTCGATCATTCCAATCATGTCGATACCCCACATGGAGAAAGGCCATGGAGATGAGAGAACGTTGAGTAGAGTCGGTGGCACATGGATCTTATCTGCGTAGATCTGGCACTTGTGACATCTTTTCACATGTTTATAACAATCTGATTCCATTGTCAACCAATAGTATCCAGCTCTTAACATTTTCTTGGACATTGCATGCCCATTTGAATGAGTTCCAAAGGACCCTTCATGCACTTCATGCATTAACATGTCTGCTTCGTGTCTGTCCACGCATCTGAGCAAAACCATGTCGAAGTGTCTTTTGTATAACACATCTCCGCTTAGGAAGAAACTGCCAGAAAGCCTCCTTAGAGTTTTCTTATCTTTGTTTGATGCCCCAAGTGGGTACTCTTGAGTTTGAAGGAAGCGCTTGATGTCGTGGAACCACGGCTTATCATCGATGACGGCTTCAGCTGCAAACACATAGGCGGGCCTTTCAAGGCGCGTAATTCTGACTGTAGGCATATCATTCCAATGATTGACTTTGAACATGGAAGATAGAGTAGCCAAGGCGTCTGCCATTCGATTCTGATCTCGAGGTATATGATGCAATTCAACTTTGTTGAAGAAAGTCAACAGACGTCTTGCATAATCTCTGTAAGATATCAAGCCAGGGTGGTAAGTTTCCCACTTGTCTTTGATTTGGTTGATCACGAGGGCTGAATCTCCATATATGTCTAGGATCTTGATCCTTAAGTCAATGGCTTCTTCGAGACCCATGATACAAGCTTCATATTCTGCGATGTTGTTGGTGCAATCAAATAGCAGTCTGGCGGAGAATGGGATATGAGTACCCTTGGGAGTGATGATGATTGCCCCAATTCCATTGCCAAAAGCGTTTACTGCTCCATCAAAAATTAGGCCCCATCTTGATCCAGGATCAGGACCTTCTTCAGGTAATGGTTCGTCACAATCTTTCGTCTTTAAGTACATGACATCTTCGTCAAGAAAGTCAAACTTGAGAGATTGATATTCATTAATTGGCTGATGCGCCAAGTGATCGGCGAGAATGCTTCCTTTGACCGCTTTTTGAGCACGGTACTCAATGTCATACTCAGATAACAGCATTTGCCATCGGGCAATCCTTCCTGTTAATGTAGGCTTTTCAAAGACATACTTGATCGGATCCATTTTGGAGATTAACCAAGTAGTATTGTTGATCATGTATTGGCGGAGACGTTTCGAAGCCCATGCCAAAGCGCAACATGTTTTTTCGAGCATGGAGTAACGAGACTCACAGTCTGTGAATTTCTTACTCAAGTAATAGATGGCATGCTCCTTCTTACCAGTTTCATCTTGCTGTCCAAGCATACAGCCCATGGATTCTTCTAACACAGTAAGGTACATGATTAGTGGTCTTCCTTCAACTGGAGGAATCAATATTGGTGGTTCTAACAGGTATTCCTTGATACTGTCGAACTCTTTCTGGCAATCTTCAGTCCATACAACCCCTTGATCTTTGCGGAGAAGCTTGAAAATTGGCCCACAAGTAGCAGTCATTTGAGAGATAAATCTGGAGATATAGTTTAATCGTCCAAGAAATCCTCTTACTTGCTTTTCAGTTTTTGGTGCAGGCATCTCTTGAATAGCTCTGACTTTGTCGGGATCTACTTCAATACCTCTTTGGCTGACAATGAAACCCAAGAGTTTTCCAGATCTAACCCCAAAAGTACATTTGTTAGGATTCAAGCGAAGCTGATATTTCCTTAGTCGTTGAAACAACTTCAAAAGGTATTCAATATGTTCTTCTTCTGTGTTGGACTTGGCTATCATGTCGTCCACATAAACTTCAATCTCTTTATGCATCATGTCATGAAAGAGAGTAGTCATTGCCCTTTGGTAAGTTGCGCCTGCATTCTTCAATCCAAACGGCATAACTTTGTAGCAAAATGTACCCCATGGGGTGATAAAAGATGTCTTCTCCATATCTTCAGGAGCCATCTTGATCTGATTATAACCGGAGAACCCGTCCATGAAGGAAAAGACGTTGAACTTAGCGGTGTTATCAACCAGCATGTCAATATGTGGTAATGGAAAGTCATCTTTTGGACTGGCCTTGTTCAAGTCACGGTAGTCAACACACATTCTGACTTTTCCATCTTTCTTCGGAACTGGCACTATGTTGGCCAACCATTGAGGATACTCAGAGGTGACTAGAAAACCTGCGTCGAGCTGTTTTTGAACTTCTGTTTTGATCTTGTTAGCCATATCAGGGTGAGTCCTTCGCAATTTCTGCTTACCTGGCGGACATTCTGGCTTCAATGGGAAGTAATGCTGAACAATATTGGTATCCAACCCAGGCATGTCTTGGTAGGACCAGGCAAACACGTCAACATATTCTTTGAGAAGGTCTGTCAACTTACTCTTGATATCAGCATCAAGCAGCGATCCAATGGTCACTTCTTTTTTGTCTTCTTCAGAACCCAAGTTGATCTTTTCTAAAGGCTCTTTGTGAGGCAGAATGGCTCTTTCCTCGTGCTTAAGTAATCGAGAGATCTCATCCGGGATCTCCTCTTCTTCCTCTTCTTCGGCTTCGAACACATGAAACTCAAAGTTGGGAGGGGGCATAGGGTTATTGCATTCAATGGGTTTATCAATAGTAAATCTGCACATATGATTTATATTTATTTCAGAAAATTTATGAATGCAAGAGTGTATGCAGATTTTTTTGAAAAGTTTTTTTTTTAATTTTGGTTTTTTAGGATTACCATTTCCAGATAAAAGCAAAAAAATAAAACACATAGTGTAGGGAATTCAAAATGACACTTTATTTATGATTCATTTTTGAAACAAAGCCCTAAACACAAACTCATTTGTCTTGGGCAGGACAATGAGGGAAACTTTTAAAACAAAGCCCTATACACAAAGTTATTTGGGCGGAACATTTAAAAGCAAAGCCCTATAAAACATCTCTCTGCTTTGGGCCAGGCAGGAGGTCAAAATAACAGCGAGGTGATTACTTTGAGCGGGGAACAACATTCGGAACGTCGACAGCTTTCCAGTAGCAACGAACTCCTCTGTGTATTATGTATTCAGGAAAATTCTCTCCAGAATTATCTTCAGTATTGACATTGACCGCTGGTCGAGCAGGATTTGAAGGTCCTGGTTTGTCAACCTTGTTCTTTGTAGAGTTGAAACGGTCTTCTTCTACTTCTTGAAGAGCATAAGATGAGTCACAATCTTCAGAATTTTCAGGATGTATTTCCCAGTCTTCAGGATGAAGAGACTCATTGTCAGCGACACTTTCTGAGTCAATTGCGGGACCATCTTCCCCTTCATCTTCAAAAATGGCATTTATGTGATAATAACCATCTTTAGGATTATAAATCTTGGTAGATGCATTGAAGCTGAAATCTTCAGTAATTTCAGGCTGCTGAGAAAATTGACAAGGCTGATAAGCCTCTTCTGGTTGACTATTATATTCAAAGGAATCTCCCCATCCAGTTGGTTGGATATCTTCAATCGCAATCTTTGAACTTTCAGGTGCAGTGTATTTCACCATATAATCATATTTCCCACTTGGTTGTCCCAAGGTATACCAGACCTCTGCAGGAATAGGCTCAGTTTCGTTGCCTTTGGATTTCTGTGACGGAGGATATGGTTCTTCCTGAGATATGTATCCCGAGTCGTTGAGATAACATTTCCATTCTTCTTTGGTATCGGAGAGACCTTCTTTGATGCATTCTTCAATAAGGACATTAACCTCTTGAGGAATTGGGTTAAGGAATCCTCCACTAATGAATGTTTCTTTGATCGGACGAAGGGTTTCATCCTTATTGGTGCAGTTTGAGAACATTGGTGAACATCCGAGTCCTGCTCTAGTTTCATTCTTGGTAGGGATCACAACTTGCCCCCAGCCAGTGGTAGTTCCATCTTTCACTACTTTCACCGCCTCTTTGTATGAAGAGATTGATGCTTTCTTTTTGGAAGATTCTTCTTCTAAAGAGAGACCTTGGAACTGCGTTCCTTCCTCACTGTCAGCACTTATGAAAGAGAAATTGGATAAATGGCTCACCATCAAGGCTTGTTCTCCACTTATCGTTACCAATTTTCCATTTGTTACGAATTTTAACTTTTGATGGAGCGTAGAAGTTACTGCCCCTGCTTCATGGTTCCATGGTCGTCCTAACAGACAGCTATAAGCAGCTTGAATGTCCATGACCTGGAAGGTGATTTGAAATGTATGTGGGCCAATTGTCATGGGAAGGTTGACTTCGCCGAAAACAGATTTTCGCGATCCATCAAATGCTTTGACTACTACACCATTGAACTTCATAGGCATTCCTTGATAAGACAAGCGAGCAAGAGTCGTCTTTGGCATCACATTCAAGGAAGATCCGGTGTCTACCAACACATTGGACAAAGAGTCTGACTGACAGTTCATAGAAATGTGCAAAGCAAGATTGTGATTTTTACCCTCCTCGGGGAGTTCTTCATCACAGAAGCTTAAATTGTTGCAAGCAGTTATGTTGGCTATTATCCCATCAAAATGGTCAACAGTCACATCATGATCTACAAAAGCCTGATCCAAAACTCTCATCAGGGCTTCCCTGTGGGCTTCTGAATTCAACAGCAATGAAAGTATGGAGCTTTTTGAAGGAGTCTGCATAAGCTGATCCACAATCTTGTATTTACTTCTTTTGATAAGCTTCAAAATTTCGTCAAAGTCAGGATTGACATTGGTTCCACTGGATTGACCAACATCGGTGTTTGTATTACTGACAGGAGTTTCCTCGGGATTTCCCACTGGTGTATTGATAGGATTTTGTCCGGTAGCAGGAGCAACAGGCTGCTTCGGAGGTAGTGGAGTATACACACGTCCACTTCTTGTTACGCGACTCACATCAGCGATATTCACGACAGCTGAAAGAGTAGGTAAAGGAACTTCTTGTCCATTCTTTATCATTGTAGCATTGTAGTTGTATGGAACTGCCTTGTCAGAGTCATAGGGAACAGGTCCAGGTAGACAAATGATCAAAGGAGCAATAGGAACCTTTGGCTTGTTGTAGGTAACTTCTATGCGCTCGGGCATGTTGAAATGAGGAACGATGACGTTAACTTTAGGCATTTCCGAGTTGATATCTGAGACTAAAAGCTCATGCGGATAACATCCTATCATGTTAACTTCATCTTCATTCCTATTTCTGTAGATCTGAATAGTACCATTATCCAACAGAACTTGGAGATCTCTTCTCACAATCGAACATCCGTGAGGATCTACACAACATATGCTGCAGGAACCGTAGTGATGCTGGCGAAAATTCTGCCCTTGACAGAGAGTAGCGTGCATTTGTACCAAATCTGCTCTTGAGAAATTGATATTATAGACTCGGTATGGACCAGGACATCCGTACACCATGTTTACAACATGCCCTCCATGATTGGGCAGCGGATTTGCTTGCACATTTGGATTCAAATTTCTGAAAGAGAGGAGATTAGATCTAACCAACCTCTGAACTTCATATTTCAAGGCTATGCAATGCTCAAGATCATGGCCAGGTGCTCCTTGATGATAAGGGCATGAGACCTCAGCTTTGTACCACCATGGGAGTTTCTCAGGTACTGGTGGTGGTGCTTTAGTTTGAATAAGACCTCTTTCAATCAAAGCAGGGTACAATTCTGTGTAGGTCATTGGAATCGGATCAAACTGTGGTGCTCTTTGCACACGATTCTGATTATTATTGTTAAACTGTTGAGCCTGTTGTTGTTGAAACTGCGGGGTAAATCCCGGATTCGGTGCTGTATTAACGGCTGGTGCAATAGCAGCTACCTGTCGTTGACGATTGACATTTCCTCTTGGCCTCCCTTGGGATACCATGTCAACACTTTGTTCCTTCTTCTTTGGGAAACCACTTCCGAACTTTTTGGTTCCGCTTGAAGATCCACCTTCTTTAGTTAGACGTCCGGTTCTGACCCCTTCTTCTAGACGCATCCCCATGTTTACCATTTCGGTGAAATCACTTGGAGCACTAGCAATCATGCGTTCATAATAAAACGGGCCAAGAGTATTCAAGAAGATCTTTGTCATCTCTTTCTCTTTTAACGGTGGATTAATCTGAGTAGCAGTTTCTCTCCATCGTTGGGCATACTCTTTGAAAGCTTCATGATCTTTCTGAGCCATGGATCGAAGCTGATCTCTGTCTGGAGCCATATCCGAGTTATACTTGTATTGTCGGACAAAGGCCTCGCCTAGGTCATTGAAAGTCCGAATATTGGTGCTATCCAAACCTGTGTACCACTTCAGTGCGGCACCAGTCAAACTGTCTTGAAAGTAATGGATAAGCAACTGATGATTATCTGCATAAGTAGACATCTTTCTAGCATACATCACAAGATGGCTTTGTGGACAAGAACTACCTTTGTACTTCTCAAAGTCTGGGACCTTGAATTTAGCAGGTATTTGTACACTGGGAACTAAGCATAGCTCTTGGGCATTCTTTCCAAACAAATCTTTTCCACGGATAGCTTTAACTTCCAGCTGCATCTTGTTAAACTGCTCTTGGAGATCTCCCACAAGATTACGCTGATTTGTGCTATCACCTTGATCATGATAAATCTCATTGCCATCATAAGGAACAGTGTGAACCGTAGGGGTCGGAACTGTCATAGTGGGTTGAGAAAGTGCCATAGTGATTTGGGAAAAAGTTACCCCCTGATTTGGAGTGAACAGTGAACTTTGTGCAGCGGGCGCTTCAGTTGTGGTTGTTTGGACCCCAGAGAAATTATGGCGAAAACCTGCACCAAAGCTGAAAGGCGGGCCCCAACCTTCTGGCATGGAGAAAGATGGAATGCTGAATGCAACTGTAGAGACTGGAGTAGTGACTTCAGATGTCACTGTTGCTTGACTGTTTGGTGGCGGCGGCTGATTCTGTGCGGCCATTAAAGAGTCAACCAGAGTAGTAAGACTTTCCGACTTTTCCTGAAGGGTGGTCACTGTACCACGAAGCTCAATATTCTCTTGTTCAGAGTGTTCCATTACTCTTCTTCTGCTTGAACGAGTATTGTATCTGTGATCTGATTGCGAACGCGGTCGAGAAACTTTGAGACGCGACAGCTTGACGATCTATTGGAGAAAGATCCAAAAGATGAGACTCTATACAACGGACTCGATATGCAGAATGATGTATGCAAAAAGAAATTTATGATTTTTCCAAATATTTTAAAGATTATTTCCTTGCAAATATTTGAACACAAACTATTCTTTTATTGAATAAATGGGAAATGTTACAACATTGGAGCGTAGCTCCTTACAAAAGCAAATGATAAATAAAAAGCTAAACAAATCCTAAATATCTTCGTCAGACGAAGAACCAAATGCATTGTGCAGCTTGAGCTTCATGATTTCTTTCCCATAGTGAGCTTTCAATTCAGCCTTTTCGGTCCTCAATTTGTCAACAACATTCTTCCAATCATCAGGAGTCGGAGCGTTGCTTGTTGAGCCTTCAAACTTTTTCTTGCTTTCTTTGATGTACCTCTTGATTGCAGCGTCTTTCTGACGGATCTTCTCATCTTTACTCATGATCCATCCATCTTGACAGTAGAGGGTTTCCTCGTGATCTTTCACTCTTTTCTTCAACTTTCTATTTTCCATATCAGTTCTACGAAACTTATCTTCCCAAGCATCTTTCTCTAACCTCATCTTGGCTAAAGTGTCTTGGTATTCCTCCATAGTGGGAATGTTGGGTCGTTGAGATACTGCAGGAAACATGGGTTTTTCATAAGCATAAGGCATTTGGAACTCCTTTGCTCTTTTCTTTACCCAGCAGGTGTGGACGTCCACAGCAATGCAATTTCTTGCCTCACCTTTTTCTTTCCATCGGACGTCGTACCAAGCTCTCACCATTCTTGTTTTCAACCTTTGAGGATCATCCCCTTCTTGGTAAAAGTAGCATTCCACTGCGAGACCAATGGGTTTAGCTGAATTTGCATACCCGAGTTATCGTCGGGCTAGGACCGGATTGTAGTTAATTCCTCCTTCTATACCAATGAGGGGAACGTTGGCGAACTCTCCACAACTTTCAATGGTTTCTGTACCATAGTGAGCCAAGGTATACCAACGAATATCATTATTAGTAAGAGACATAAGTCTTCGAGGCCAACGCAAACCTTCTCGGTTTTTCGTGAAAATAGGAGACACAAGTAAGTGTGAAACAATCCATTTGAACAACAGTGGTGCACAACATACAATGACTCCACCGCCTTGGCGATTCCTATGATGGACAGAGAAATACATGTCACCAAGCAAAGTCGGAACAGGATTCCCAATCAGGAAGATCTTTATGGCATTGATATCAACAAAGTCGTTGACGTTGGGAAACAGAACCAACCCATAGATGAGCAAGGCTAGTATAGCTTCAAAAGCTATCATGCTACCAGTTTCGATGAAATCAAAGGCTTTCTTTATTAAGAAGTGTGAAGTTAAACCTGGGAGGTTTCCTTTGGTAGTCCAATTACTCTCTACTTCAGATTTCTTCAAGTGGATACTTGCTGCAATGACGTGTGACTTAGGAATGGCTTCCAAACCATTGAAGGGTATTTTGTCAGACACAGGAATACCCAAAAGATTGGCATATTCTTCCAAGGTCGGTACCAACTGGTAGTCTGGAAAGGTAAAACACCGGTAGACGGGATCATAGAACTGAACCAGAGTTTTGAGAAGTCCTTCATCAACATGAGTGTTCAGGATAGGCAAAAGCTTTCCATAACTTTTCCTAAAATTAGAAGGATCTTGTACAGAAGATGCTAATTCTATCAGTTTTCCCACATCAGGCGCTTTGAAACCGTACTTTTTGGTATACCTTTTTACCCCTTCCATAACTTAATCCTATAATGTTTGCAAAGAAAATCCTCTAAATCTTTGGAGAAATCATGTTTTTTATGGAAAAAGATGGGTTTTTTTTTAATGAATGTATGAATGCATGGATGCATGGATGCCACATATTCAAACATGGTAAAGTGAACATGGTAATACGAACATGGTAATACAAACATGGTACACAAATATGGTACACACAGGCTCAAAGGTCCAGCGTCACGAGCATGAGGTCAGAGAACAAAATGGGATAGTTCTAGTTAATCACCTGCACAACATGTTCTACTGATACGTCAGAGTCTACATTTTTCTTTCGGATATTACCGGCTTGCACAATTAAACTTGTGAGCCAGCAATATTCTCAAGAAAAACTCGTCTGAGTGTGGCTCTCCGCATGACAACTATCCAAGTCTTCACCTGAACGTTTCTGCGCCACAACATAATAAGGCCAGGATGGGTTGGGGTTCTACAGCCAACTCAGCTTCTACAGTTCAATGCAGCAATAATGTTTTCGCTACGAAACATGCTAAACATATATTACCAACAAGGAACCTCCACTGAGCGGAAGGATTCTCACGTACGCCTGTACATGACTATACCCTCCACCTAATTCTTATGTGTACTTAATCCGGGTTAGGATTTGTCCATAATGTATCACTTGTAACAGAACCACACAAGTAACAGAACCAAAGAAACACACATGTAACAGGAATTAAAATGAAAAACAACAATTAGAAATAACCCTTTCTTTGGAAACAATAAAAAGATTTTTTATCCCCAGTGAAGTCATCATTTTTCTGTCGCGGGGAAAAATCGTTATCCTTTTTTTGTGGATGAGACACCTGATGCCTTCTTTGGGCTCGAGTGCTCAAAAAAAATGATTTTTCTTTTGTTTCGACCAAACTTTTTATTGTTTCCAACGTAGGAAAAGGAAAAAAGCTGCAATAACCTAAAAAGTGGGGGAGAGATTCCGGGTAAGAGGGTTGGTTATACGAAGGAAAGGTATTAGCACCCAACGTATCTATAGTACTCTATAGGTTTCTTTGTTTTGTTTATTTCATTCTTTGTGGTGGAGGTTCTTGTGAGAAAGAGGTGGGACCTAAGGTGTTTGTTTGATTATGCTCGCAAAGATCATCGCGATCCTCTGCATACATATCCCTTAGAGGGAATCAGAGCATCTGTAGCTCGGGGTCTACGGGTGCTAAGGTTTGAATGGTTTGAGGGAGAAGTTTTTCTCGCCAAGGGATAAGACCTTGTGCCTACGTATTCTCAAAGGGATGTTGAGAAAGTCAGAGCAATCGTAGTTCCCACTTATGCTAGTGGAAGCAAGGGAAAAGAGACAAATGTCATCTAAATGTTCGATGTATCTAATCTATATCATCACATACATCTGTTTGTTTTTGTTTGAAAATCTTTTCATTATAAGCCCTGGGCTGTGCCACTTATGGTGCTTAGAATGATAAAGATGTTTTTTAAGCCAGCCTTGTGGCAAAAACTTTCAATGAAGTCAGCCTTGTGACAAAAATTTTTGATTAATCAGCCAGCCTTGTGGCAAAAGTTTCAATGAAGTCAGCCTTGTGACAAAAACTTTGATTAATCAGCCAGTACGGTGGCAAAAAGGTTTGATTGATTTGCCAGCCTTGTGGCAAAAAAGAGTTATTTGATTGATTGATTGTTTGTGATGATATAGATGAGATACTCCTATCATAGAGATGATAAATGTCTAATCTCCTAGGGTATTTGTTTTGGATATTGGGGATGCTTATAAGAAGCCCGTGGGTCCTTGTACGAAGCCCAAGAGGAGGCTATCCGAGGGTCCTTGCATTGTAAGGCCAAGAGGAGGCTATGGGAGGGACAATCCAGGGTCCTTGCATTGTAAGCCCAAGAGGAGGCTATGGGAGGGTCACTCATTTGTACAAAGCCCAAGGGGAGGCATGGTATAGTTGGTTTGAGCTCTTAGAGCGATTTCACCGGGAAACCATACTCTATGTCCTAACCTAAACTAGGGAGATTCTTTGCACGAAGCCCAATAGGAGGCTATGGGGAACCTAGTGTTGTACTAAGTTGAACAAGTATATATAACACAATCACAAATATGAACAAGTATGAACAAACATGAACAGGTACATGAACAAATATGAACAGTTATATATATATGACAAAGTGTGTGTATATAATGGAGTTTATGAAGGAAATATACCAGTAAGCATGCTCCATTTGTATACACGGGGGCTCGGGACTTATACTCGGGGAGAGACCCACTTGAGTTTATTCAAAGCTATGTAAACAGGTATTTACAAGGGGCTTGGGACTTATACCTACATGGAGGCCCATGGTATTTTTTTGGGAAGATTTAAAGAAAACCTTCATTTTTGATCTGTTGTTCGGAGCTAAAAAGCAAATTGAACGAGATATATACAAAAGGCGTACAATGAAATACCTAATTTCATGTACTGGAATGGGACTTATACCTATGTGGATGCCCCTGTTTTATTTTATAAAACATGGTTGATTGTTTTGTTAAAAGATGTGAGGTTTCGTCGATTGAAAAACTGTTTGAAAGTTTTTGTTTTTTGAAAGAAGTTTTTTTTTTGTACAAAGAAAAAGGAATGGGTATAAAAGGGGCTTGGGACTTATACCTACATGGAGGCCCATGGTATTTTTGAAATCAATTAATCAATCCACAAAAGATTTAATCAATAGTTTTTTTGAAAAGAAAAACTCAAAAAGAAATGATTCATCATTTTGAAAACGGTGATCGTTTGTTTCGAAACGATTTGAAATTTTGAAAGAAATCAAATCAATTAAGATAAACACAAAGATTATACTTAATTAACACCTAAATGATTAGGGTTTGATCACAAAATATTTACAAGTGATTAGGTTTGAAAAATCAAGTGAAAAAACAATATTTAAAGTATTTAAAAACACTTAAAATATGTCATTTTATACTTAATTAAAAATGTATTAAATAAAGATATTTTTTGTGATTTTTTTTGATATTCATAAAATATATATATTAAAAAAGAGGTGTGTAAAAAATGAATTGATTTGGTTAGTTAATTAATTGGTTAAAGTTGTTAAAAAATGAAGAAAAACAAGTGTTAAAAAAAATGGTTTGGTCCTGCCAGGGTTTGAACCCACGCCCTCACTCTCACCAGCCAAAACACTTGTCAACTGAGCCACGCTTGTGGCTTGTAATACATACGCGTTCCATTAAATATATTTTAAAACAAGAATTTGAATTTTCTGAAACAAAAAACGCGCCAAGAACACAACCCTAACTGATTTTTGAAAATCAATGAAACTGTGTTATTTTGATCAAGTAAAGGGTCTATCTTACTCGGTTTCTCATGAGGAACATGATGGTGATCTTTAATTTCATTTATTTTTGCTCTAAGATGATTAATTTTCTGATGAACACGAAGAACCCTAATATGACAAATCATTGTGAAATCGTGTATGATCATGATATGATGCAATTGATTGAGGGTTATTATTCAGTGATGGTGCAGAAACAAGATGGTAACTCAATTTTTCATTTATGATGCATGTATGATAGAGTTTGAAGTTCATGAGCACTTACCTTAAAAACGGCTCAACTGAGGATCGAATTCTGCAAATGAAGGATTCCAGATATGGTTTCTTGATCTGAACAGCATCAGTGGACCTTATGGAACATGTTTGAATGCTTGGAACAGTCTGAATTCACCTGAGCAAGGCCATAGAACCTGATCTGCAGTTGCTTCAAGTATGAATCGAGCTTGATGATTATGAGGTTACAGATCATATGTGAGTGTTTGGATAGTTCATATGTGACATGTATGAGGTGTTGGAAGTGTTAGTTTGGACAGAAATGATCTTGAATGAAAATTGGCATGATAAGGCTTATGTTATGCATATTTGAGAAGTGAGGTAGTGATTCTGAGTTCTTGGTGTTTTTGGGGTATATGGATGGATCAGACACATCACATATGGTGTTTATGAGTTGTGGGAAGCATCACTTTGCTCAGAACTTCAAAGGTTTGGAGGTTGGGATTTCTACCTCACTTTGAAACTTGAGACTTGCAATTCAAGAAAGAAGAGAGAAAACCTATAATTGTGAGACTTTGGTGTGATTTGAAGAGTGATTTGCACCTCTATTTATAGGCCAAGAGTTCTGAATGCAGAGCTTGGCAAGTTGATCAAAGATTGGTGATTTGGCACTTAAGAGATAGAAATGAATCTTACCATTAAATGCATATGGTTAAAAAATGACTCAACCATGGTTATTTCTCTAGCTTCTTATCCTCTTCCATTTTGATCTTCAAATCAGAAAATATCTTCAATTATTGCATCTATGCATCATTATTTGGATCATTTGGCAAAATGGCTCATAACTTTGGCAAAATGACTTGAAATTTCAAGTGAAAAGTTCACTAATGTCAAAATTCAAAACCATGGCTACACTTCATATTTTTTCATGCTCTTGGACATTTTGGAAAACTCATATTACACACTTCAAAACCCTAGTTGAAAGTTTCTTCAAGACCTTTAAGGAAATGGGTGAAAAAGATCCATGAACTTTGAAGAAAATGAAGTTTTAAGTGAAATTTTCAAAAGATACCAACTTTGAAGCTCCATATCTCTTAAATGGTTGATCTTTTGGAAAAAAATTATATGTGACAAAGTTGTTCATTGGATCAAAATCTACAACTTTCATGTTGGAAGTTTTTTTCAGTTTGTAGGTGAAATTTTGAGAAATTCCCTTCTAAAGTTTGGAAAAAACCATTGAAAAACACTTAGAATTTTTCTAAGTATGGAAAGTCAAACTTTTTGACTTTTTGATTCTTGATTGATTTTCTTGATTTTTCTTGATCAAATGACTTCATATATCATATATTGATGATTTAAAACTTCAAAAGTCATGGTTGACCAAAATTCCCCAAAAGTCAATGGTGATCTTGTACAGTTGACTTTTTCAAGCGAATCGCGTTTCTGGAGATTTCAAATGAACCAGGCTATCCTCACCAAATGAGTGGTATGATTGGATCACATTGAGCTATTGGAGGACCTTGAGCCATGGTTTAAGTTGTGGCACCATGTTCTGATAAAAAAGTCAGTTGTTCAGGTGATTTAGGTCAAAAACCCTAATTGTCGATCTGATGAAATTGATGACTATGGATCTTGAATTGAGACACAATTTCCATTGGATGTTGTCATAGTGATTATTAGAGGATGATTGAAATCTTTGATTGACTCCCTGGGGATTTTTAGGGTTTCCCAAATGTGATCCCTGATTTCAGTCCCTGATAGTTCAAAACTCTAATTCTGATGACTTGAAATTTCACTGTTGATCAATCCTTGTGTAGGAGATGTCTTAAGCCAATAGATTAGGTCAAAATGATGCACTTGGGGTCTTGAAGTCATGTCCCAAGTCATTAGGTCAAATCCTGAGCAAAAGTCAGGAGTATACTATCTTCAGTCAAAACCCTAATCTGGTTGGTTCAGAGCCTTTGAGCATGTTGAAATGAATCTCTGAGGACCAAATGTTGATTGTTGATGAAGATGGTTCATTTGAGATGAAGGGAGAACAAAACCCTAATTGATTGTTACTTGTACTGATGAGTGATTTCTTGATTAATCCTGCTGAGTCACAAGTAGCAAACACAAGCTATGCAATTTGTTAGAGATGCAAATGATGCATATGCAAATGATATGAGGTGGTATCTTAGGTCAAAAATTGGGGTATGACAACTATCTTAATCCTACAATCAGAAGCAATATGACCCTCCTTACCACACTTGAAGCATTTCTTTTCTCCATTCTTGCACTCATTCCTTCTATGCCCAGTCTCACCACAATTGTAGCACCTAACGGGAGCACCAGAATCTCCCCCACTAGGCCTCTTCCAATCACCAGCTCTATGATTTCCTCTACCATATGGCTTACCTCTATCCATAGGCTTCTTACCTTTCTTGTCAACCAACTCGCGAGAGTGAGATGACTTCAGCTTAAGGTTATCCTCTTCGAAGATCCTACTATAGTCCACCAAATCGACAAATTGCCGAATTCTCTAGTACCTGATTCTTTGCTTGATCTCATCATGAAGACCATTCTCAAACTTGATGCACTTTGAGAATTCACTAGCCTCATCATTGTTGTAGTGAACGTAGTACTTCGCCAACTCAACAAATTTCAAGCATACTCTGGTACTGTCATATTACCTTGAGTCAGCTCCAAAAATTCAATTTCTTTCCTACCTCGAACGTCTTCAGGAAAATACCTCCTCAGAAACTCTCTCTTAAACACAACCCAGGAAATAGCTACACCATCAGCAGCCAGTTCAGCTCTAGTAGCCATCCACCAGTCATCAGCCTCTTCGGACAACATGTGAGTACCATACCTCACTTTCAGGTTCTCAGCATAATCGATGACTCTGAAAATCCTCTCGATCTCCTTAAGCCACTTCTGAGCACCATCAAGATCATGCGTACCCTTGAACAACAGAGGATTGTTCCTCGGGAAGTTCCCCAATTTCCTGTCCACACCAATCCCAGCTCCATTTGCATTCCCTCCCAACACACCAGCAACCATGCCCAAAGCCTCAGCGATAGCATCGTCATTTCTTCCACCTCTTCCAGCCATTGTTCTGCTAATCCACGAAACAATTCTATTAGAACCAAAGTATCGACAGTGATAACTCGCACTCGTCGCATACAAGGGAAAAGACTAACACTAAGACTCTGGTCACAACGACCAACTATGCTCTGATACCACTATTGTAACACCCTTCTAAGCCCCGCGACAATTTAAATAAATATATCAGAGTAATAACATAAACACAAGGGTGCCACAATTATTTAAAACAAATAATCCAACTAAGGTCATAGTCATGCTTCATTAGGAAACGATTCACCAAAACATAATCATGTTTATCACAGCGGAATAAGAATCATTGTGAATACAACCAAATGGAAATATAATCCAACACTAAATAAAATAGAGTAATCTCATAAAACTCTAAAACTATCGTCCCCCAGTGTTACAAGATCAGAGCATGACCGACACGACCCAACATAAACGGATAAACTCTACGAGTCATCCTCACCAAGCACTAATGCCGCTAATCCTCAATCTGAAAATGACAACATGTAACGGTGAGTCTCATTCTCAATTAGTAAATATTATGCAATTCATAAGCGACAAGCATCATGATATATAGTTCACCCAATCATACATATTCAGATTCACAACTATTATTCATCAATTCATACAATAATAGATTACACTACATAACATAGAAATTCACCCAATCACGAAATAACAGAATGCATATGACACAACTGACACTATACATGTGGTACAAATAAACCGTGGAATCAATCCACCTGACCGACCTACGCCTCATCGAGATACGGCCCACCGACACAATTTCCGCACAATGGGAAAAATGTCCACCATCGATCCAAACATCACCGGGATCCATCACCGAATGCATATGAATGAATGGACACACACATTATACTTAAAAACATCACCGATCACGATGAGTAACTCATCTCAACACCACATCACCAAATAAGTATGTACATGTTCCCAACATCATTCAAATAGTCATGCATTCATCACAATCATATTAATAATCATAGCCAATTCATCACCACCTCAAATACATTGTCACACCTATTTCACATGCACACAATGTTTAATTCTCAACAAGTAATTAAATCGAGTTTTAAAGAAATAAAGTCGGCCACTGCCCATATTCATCATTCCTCATATAAAACATTTAATTACTTGCACAACGCCCAAGACGACACTAAGAAAAGATTCACGGATCAAAAGATACGCCATTTTAAAGTTTTAGAAAAATTCCCACACAACAAGTTTCACTCAGCGACGCGAGGCAAAAGAAAATTCCTTCAGACCTCCGCTCAGCGAACCTCTAGGGACGTTAGACAGAAGCTAACCAGGTCGAGTCCTCCGCTCAGCGGACCCCCCGCTCAATGGACCTGCGATTTTACCAAATCTCAGGTCTGCGACAAACCCTACGATTCCACCTATTTTTCGTCCAAAATCGACTCCAAACAGCATATACAGGCATACAAACATCATAAATTCAATCATACACCACAAAACATCATTTGAACTGATTATTAATCAAATAGTTCACACATGATATATAGTTCACCCAATCATACATATTCAGATTCACAACTATTATTCATCAATTCATACAATAATAGATTACACTACATAACATAGAAATTCACCCAATCACGAAATAACAGAATGCATATGACACAACTGACACTATACATGTGGTACAAATAAACCGTGGAATCAATCCACCTGACCGACCTACGCCTCATCGAGATACGGCCCACTGACACAATTTCCGCACAATGGGAAAAATGTCCACCATCGATCCAAACATCACCGGGATCCATCACCGAATGCATATGAATGAATGGACACACACATCATACTTAAAAACATCACCGATCACGATGAGTAACTCATCTCAACACCACATCACCAAATAAGTATGTACATGTTCCCAACATCATTCAAATAGTCATGCATTCATCACAATCATATTAATAATCATAGCCAATTCATCACCACCTCAAATACATTGTCACACCTATTTCACATGCACACAATGTTTAATTCTCAACAAGTAATTAAATCGAGTTTTAAAGAAATAAAGTCGGCCACTGCCCATATTCATCATTCCTCATATAAAACATTTAATTACTTGCACAACGCCCAAGACGACTCTAAGAAAAGATTCACGGATCAAAAGATACGCCATTTTAAAGTTTTAGAAAAATTCCCACACAACAAGTTTCACTCAGCGACGCGAGGCAAAAGAAAATTCCTTCAGACCTCCGCTCAGCGGACCTCTAGGGACGTTAGACAGAAGCTAACCAGGTCAGGTCCTCCGCTCAGCGGACCCTCCCGCTCAATGGACCTGCGATTTTACCAAATCTCAGGTCTGCGACAAACCCTACGATTCCACCTATTTTTCGTCCAAAATCGACTCCAAACAGCATATACAGGCATACAAACATCATACATTCAATCATACACCACAAAACATCATTTGAACTGATTATTAATCAAATAGTTCACACAATTTTCATCAATTCAATCCAAATTATAACACCCTAAACTAACAATCCCAATATCTAATTGAACCAAACCATACATCAATCTACCTATCCCTTAAGACCACATAAGAGATACTAAAAGGAAGATTCCCCCCTTACCTCGATGAATTTCTTGAATGCTCTTCTTCCTCTTCGCACTTTCGCTCTTCTCCCGTTTCACGTTCTTGCTTCTTTCTCTTCAAATGGCTTTTTTCTTATTTTATGAAAATAAAATAAAAATGAACACCACTTATTAAAAGACCTAACCACTAAGCACCCCTCTTTTACTAACATCACCATAAGCCTAATTATTTTCTTCACAATTTCTCAATAATCCAATATTCTCTTCTTATTCATTTACTCCATTATTTTCAAAAATATTTATAAACTAAATTTCAATTAAATAATTAACCAAAATTCAATTTATCTAATAATTTAAAAATACGGGTGTTACAATTATCCAACCTGTTCTTCGTCGATTCCACTTTGTCGGCTTTTTTCTTAGAGCCATTCTCGACATCCGACAAAGGGCAATAACACCAGTCGGAAATGGGTGGCCGAAAGGCCGAAGCCAAAGGGCTGGTAGGTAAGGGAGAAATTTAATTTTTCCAAAGTGAAGTGCGTAAAGATATCTATCTTTCGCGTAACCAAGTATATTTAAATAAGGAATTTTACTGGTTACCTTCTCCCTTAGTACTTCAGCCGCCTGGGAGATGGTTCGATGAAGATTGTTGGGTAGATATGCCACCCCAAAGTACTTTTGGAAAGCGCGAATTTGCTTGATGTTTGTAGCTGTCGCTCGCTCGCGAAAAATGAACAGAGTCGCCACCAATATATTTATCCCATAAGGGAAAGGAATATCAGAAAACCTAACAAAGGAAGGAACAGGGTCTTGCGAACAGAGAATCAAGGTCCGGGAGTCGGTTACGCAAGGGGAAGGTATTAGCACCCCTCGCGCCCATCGTACTCGATGGTATCCACCTATGTTTGTTTCTATCTAAAGGGTGTGTCTATGTCTATGTCTACATGCGAAAGAATGAAAAAAGAAATACGGGGAAAAGAAGGAAATATTTACAAGTGTGCTCGTTCAAGCCCCGCGACTTGATGCCTACGTATCCTTTTCAGGAATCAGAGCGCCGTAGTTCGGCTCCATAGTTTTGTTTGTTTTTGTGTTTTTTAGTTGGGCGGCGTTAACGTTCACGCTCTTGCACAAGGGGACAGCCTAGGATGCAATGGAGCGGAAATAACGGTGCCCTTAAGAAAGCGAGAGAAGAGAGAGAGAGTTTGAGTGTTTCGAGGAAATCCCTTAAGCAAGGGAAACTCGAGTTACTCTTTGGTTTGTGTCTTTTAGAATGTGGGAACTTACGCCTGAATGGGACCCTTAAGCAAGGGAGATCCAAGCACTCGAACATCCCTTAAGCAAGAGACGTTCAAGGTTCCATTCCCTTTTTAAGAATTTTCACTTTGATTATTAGTGTTTTAAGTATTTTCTTTGTATTTTTTATGGGGATTTTATTCAAGTATTTTTATTAGTGTTTTATGTTGTAAAAGAAAAAGGAATGAAAAAGTGGGGGACTATCCTAATTTCTACATCTATGTTATTGATTATCCTAAAAGAAAATGAGGAGGAAAAGCAATTAAATGAGAAACAAATTTGAAGACCAAGGGCATTTTAGACAATTCACATGCATGGGAAATATTCATAAAAAGAAAAAGAGTTAAAATCTACATTATTCACAAAGATATTCACAAGCAACTCTATTTCTATTTCACGCAAGAGAATTAATTGAATTATCAAGGAAATCTATTATTTGTTTATGACTTTTTAGGTAAAAAAGAATCTATTAAAATTCTAAGAAAATACTAACCAATAGTCAATTAAAAGAAATTAAAATTTTTAGAGAAATATAATTGGTTAGGAAAATGTTTTTGTTGTTTTTTTTTTATTTAAAGAAAATCCGATTAATAGGCAAAAGAATTAAAGAAAAAATCAATTATATTTTTTATTAACAGCCAGGGGGTGCAAAAGCATTTTTTACATGAATCAAAATCTAGTTATAGCAAAAATAGGCTTAAAACAGGGGGTGTGGGGAGCAAGCAGCGCTGGGGCCCAGTCCAATAGGGCGCATGGTGCATCAGTCAGAGCAAGGGTGTATTCAGAAAGCAATTAAGGCCCAGATCCATCACATTAATTGTTTCATTACTCATTTTTTATTCAGCATGCACTAATGTTATTGAAACGTGACAAAAATAAAATGAACATAGCATCAATCGGTCACCTTCATCTTAAGTGACAAAAAGACAAAAGAATACCATGGACCAATCAGAGCAAGCCACATCAACATCTAATCATTTGAATAAGACAAAGATTAACAACTAAATGGGAATAAGATCCAATGGGACCATGCCACGTCTGCAGCTGAAGTAAAACATAACAAAAGGACTCGGCCGCCGGAGACGTTCACCGATCATCTTCTCCGGTGACTCTCGCGGCGGCGCCACACATGCCACGTCCAGAAAATCTTCAAATCACCATCATCTTGCTCGGAATTTCCCGTAGATTCCGGATCTATCCTTAGATTTCATTAGTTCCTTCTCTAACTCCATAACTGAACCTAGATCTAAAGCCCTAACCTAAACAAACTTCAACAAACCTCGCTCTGAGCCTAACAGCGTGTACATGTTCATGAGTTGAATTCACACACTAGATTAAACACATATACAAGCAAGCATTTCATCCGAAAATGAAGTCACATAATCACAAGATGCATGATATTTCGTTTATGGCTTAAAGTGACGAAAGAGACTCAAGGAACTTACCTGAGCAAGCTTTGAACGCAGATGTATGCCTCAAATCGCGCGCTCCACGTAGCTATCGAAGATCTTGGAGTAGGTCTTCAAATCTTTAGCTTCAACTTTGAGAGGTAGCCTCAAAGTGTAGTATGCATATCGTAGAGGAGCAAAGCTTCAAGATGACGCCATGACTGCAGAGCAAGGGTTGGGAACGAGATATGAAAGTATGGATGATGTGCAGCGGCCGGAGTTGGTTGAGATTGTCAGTTACGGTGGCCGGAGTTAGTTGTGGGGTTGGTTGCGGTGGTGGAAAGGGTTGCCGGAGTGAGGGAAGAGTGAGAGGGAAATGAACGAGGGAAAGTGTGGAGAATGACTCGTGAGTGAAAGGGAGTGAATGAATATGGAGTGAGAGTGCTTTTTCAGAATGAAAGTCCTCCTTGAGTGTGTGAGGTGTTCTTGTTTATATATGGTAAGTAGGAGATGGGTGGTGGGGATTTCTTGGATATGGGACTTGTGAGTGAGCATCTTGCAGCAGCATAGTTTCCCTCGATGTGGGACTAGGGGAGTAATGCTTAGTGAGCAAGTTATGTAGTTATGGCAAGTCCCTTGCATGCTTTCACATGTGTCATATATGCATGGTTCAATGAGGAAAAGTTGGTGGTGTTGCATTGATGCTATCAGAGCATGCTGCAGCTTTTAACTCTGCCTGTGCCTCGTTCCAGGAGAAATGCTCAGGGTACCTTCTTCCCATGCGTGTATCTCTCACCATGTTTCATCAATAGAGCTATTCTTGGACTCATTGCAAAGAGGGTGTGTGATAGAGCAAGTTTGATGTTGGTATGCTCAAATGATAGTGCCTACATCCCTCAAAAAATAAGTTGGAACATGATTCATGCACCTGGAATGAGACTCACGAGCATGGCTTGGATCTTGTGCATGTACCTTGGCAGGAATGTGACTGGGTCGAGGGGTGACTTCAAAGCCTTATAACTTGCTCAATACATGTCCAAAATTAATGAAACTAGATTCAATAGATAGGGGACATGGCAAGGAATAATTTAAGATCATGCTTGTTCAAGTTGAAGACTTGAGGAGGAAGAAAGAGGCATTGAGATTTGGCCCACCACATGTTTGCTGAAATGCCTTGCGTGCCCAGCATTTTGTGCCTTGGCTGCCTGCAGAGTTGGTCAGGGTTGGGGCACCACTTTGAGGACATGTATCTCACTCAATTTTTGCCCAATTGTACCCAATCTTGTTTCAATGGATAGGAGAGATGGCAAGGAAGAGAATGATACCAAGTTTGCATTCATGTCCCTTCTGTAGAGCTCAGGAAATGGCTGGAGATTTAGCATGCCATGTGTTTGTGAAAATGCCAGGTCATGACCTGACTTATGAGAAATTTATTGTTTTTCTGGTGGAAATTTATGGTAACGGGTTGAAATGGGGTAGCTTGTAACGTAGCCAAGGTGCCAATACAAGGTTCTCAATGGAAATGATTGTTGTATGCAACTGTGATTTGAAAATACGAGTTCGATGGAATGATAGGACCTACGATCCTCAAGAGCGAAGAGGATGAGGATAAGGTCAACGGACCTACGATCCACAAGAAATGAAAAAAAAGAGGATAAAGTCAACGGACCTACGATCCACAAGAAATGAAAAAATGAGGATAAGGTCAACGGACCTACGATCCACAGGAATGCAAAGGATGAGGATAAGGTCAACGGACCTACGATCCACAAGATGAAAAGACGAGGATAAGGTCAACGGACCTACGATCCACAAGACTGCAAAGGATGAGGATAAGGTCAACGGACCTACGATCCAACAGAATGCAAAGGATGAGGATAAGGTCAACGGACCTACGATCCACAAGAATGAAAAGATGAGGATAAGGTCAACGGACCTACGATCCACAAGAATGCAAAGGATGAGGATAAGGTCAACGGACCTACGATCCACAAGAATGCAAAGGATGAGGATAAGGTCAACGGACCTACGATCCACAAGAATGCAAAGGATGAGGATAAGGTCAACGGACCTACGATCCATAAGAATGCAAAGGATGAGGATAAGGTCAACGGACCTACGATCCACAAGAATGCAAAGATGAGGATAAGGTCAACGGACCTACGATCCACAAGGATGCAAAGGATGAGGATAAGGTCAACGGACCTACGATCCACAAGAATGCAAAGGGTGAGGATAAGGTCAACGGACCTACGATCCACAAGAATGCAAAGGATGAGGATAAGGTCAACGGACCTACGATCCACAAGAATGCAAAGGGTGAGGATAAGGTCAACGGACCTACGATCCACAAGAATGAAAAGATGAGGATAAGGTCAACGGACCTACGATCCACAAGAATGAAAAGGATGAGGATAAGGTCAACGGACCTACGATCCACAAGAATGAAAAGATGAGGATAAGGTCAACGGACCTACGATCCACAAGAATGCAAAGGATGAGGATAAGGGTGAGCAACGAGGCCGGAGCACGAGAAGATTATTGAAAACACTTAGGCTGGGGATTGAGAAAACTAAGTATCGGCACCGTGGGCGGAGGAGATTTGTAATGGAGTAGCAGATATCAATTGGAGTTTGTAAGGACAGCTTTTTCTGTGGGGATGTATCATTGTCCTGATTGAGGGATGATTTGCATTATCTGGCTTATGCTTTGTATGCATGTTTGAATTTTTCTATGGCGTAATGATCCGCTTTTGACGGATATGCTACACTTTTGAGGATGCAAATGCTATATGCAATGGATTCTATATGCAAAGCGTGCCAAATAAAGGCCTTCGGTGGATCAGAAGGGTAGGACCATTGGGGTCCGTTGCCTGTGATCATGAACCATCATTGTGAATTGATATTGGAAACCCCACAGTACCAAAGATTATTAGTAACTGCGTGGAGGGTTGGAGCATAGCCCTGCTGGGGATGAAATGATTTTGCTCGACTTTCCTTACATCCCATGCTGCTTGGGGAATCATGAGTTTTGAGAGACCACTCTTCGTCTGCCATATGGAAGAGGGATATGGGTCTTTTCATGTGCTCCATGCTTGCCAGTACTGATGAATTATACTCTGGGACTTTCATGCGGGATGATGATGACCTTTGTGACATACCATGAGCCAAGATGACGGCTAGAACCTGCAACCTGCACAGAAAACAACGTTTGGATGCAAATGGTGCCCCTTAGAGCACTTTTATGTTTATGTAACATCGTGTTTCGTTTTGATTTTGTGATTATTGCCCCCATGCTTTCAATGCAATGTTTAATAACGAATTAAATCACACCTCGCATGCGCAAAAATGAAAAGGAAGAAAGAAAGCTTTTGCATCAAAAGATCATTTTATTGATGGAATGCCTGTGAATAGGCTTCTGTACAAGGAAACAACTCCTAAATGAGGTAGTTGCGAAGAAGAAAATAAAATGCAAAGAGTAAAATGGCAAAGGGAAATGCTCGGATTTCCATTAAAACTGATATTGCTACAGTTCCCATATCCTCGATCCTCTCAATGCTTTGCTTCGGAAGGGTAATGGTTGGATTGATCTGTCTGTTCTACCAAGGGCGTATAGTGATCTTTGTGAAGGATATTCAGACTGCAGCCTCTCGCTTTTGATCCCTAACTTTTGCCTGGATCGCCCTTTTGGGTTTTCAATCCAGCGGGATGCCCCTTTTTGCCTAAGTCGCCCTTTCGGGTTTTCAACTTAGCGGGTTATTCTTTTTTTGTTTTATCCCTAATTTTTGCCCAAACCCTTTTGGTTTGCCGGGATGCCCTTATTTTTGCCTAGGTACGTCGACCTAGCGGGTCTTTTATGCGTAGTATTTTTTGACTGAGTCTGAATTGACTGGAAGCGGAACGTCTTCCCCATCCATCTTTATCAGGATTAAAGCACCACCCGAAAATGCTTTCTTCACAATGTATGGTCCCTCATAGTTGGGAGTCCATTTGCCCCTTGGATCGGTGTGAATTGGCAAGATCTTCCTTACGACTAGGTCACCTGTGTGGAATTCTCGAGGCCGAATTTTCTTGTCATACGCTTTCTTGATCCTTTTTTGGTACAACTGGCCATGGCAGATAGCAGATAAGCGTTTCTCCTCAATTAGATTGAGATGATCAAGCCTCGTTTGAACCTATTCTGTTTCATCGAGTTTGGCGTCCATCAAGACCCTCAACGAAGGAATTTCCACCTCGACAGGTAGTACGGCCTCCATACCGTAGACAAGAGAGAAGGGAGTTGCCCCAGTTGAAGTACGAACCGAAGTTCTATAGCCATGCAAAGCAAATGGCAACGTCTCATGCCAATCTTTATACGTTCTGACCATTTTCTGGACAATCTTCTTTATATTCTTGTTAGCAGCTTCGACTGCGCCATTCATCTTTGGCCGGTAGGGTGATGAATTGTGATGTTCAATCTTGAACTCTTCGCACAACTCTGCCATCATCTTGTTATTAAGATTAGACCCATTATCAGTGATGATCTTGTTTGGAACCCCATATCGGCATATGATCTCTTTCTTGATGAAGCGAGTAACGACTTGCTTGGTTACGTTCTTGTAAGAAGCGGCTTCAACCCATTTGGTGAAGTAGTCGATAGCAACAAGAATAAATCTGTGCCCATTTGAAGCTTGTGGTTCTATCCGCCCAATCATGTCTATGCCCCACATAGCAAAGGGCCAAGGCGATGTCAGGACATTCAGAGGAGTCGGAGGAACATGAATTCTGTCAGCATACACTTGACATTTGTGACATTTCTTCACATACACATAACAATCACTTTCAATCGTCATCCAATAATATCCTGCTCGCAAGATCTTTTTGGCCATAGAATGTCCACTGGAATGAGTTCCAAAAGATCCTTCATGAATTTCCCGCATGATCAATTCTGCTTCGTGTCTATCCACGCATCTGAGCAAAACTGAATCATAGTTTCTTTTGTACAGGACGTCTCCAGACAAGAAGAATTTGGATGCTAACCTTCGAAGCGTTTGCTTATCACCAATCGTAGCATCTTCGGGATACTCTTGCTTCTCAACATACCTCTTGATGTCGTAATACCATGGCTTTTCATCATACACATCTTCATTAGTGAGACAATGAGCAGGGAATGCATGGGCAGGCTCTTTGTAATGGAGGATCGTTATGTCTGGCACTTCTTTAGGGGAGCTAACTCTGAACATAGCCGCCAAAGTTTCCAAAGCATCTGCCAATTGATTTTCCTCTCGGGGGATGTGATTGAAAGTGATTTCCTCGAAAGCGGGCAACAACTCCAAGATATAGTCCCTATAAGGAACTAAATTGGGGTGTCGTGTTTCCCAATCACCTCTTACTTGATGTATAACCAGGGCAGAATCCCCATAAACCTCAAGGATCTTGATTCTCATATCAATGGCTGCTTCGAGACCCATTATGCAAGCTTCGTATTCTGCGACATTGTTTGTGCAATCAAAGCATATTCTAGCTGTGAGAGGGATGTGAGTTTGACGAGGAGAAGTCAAAACTGCCCCAATACCATGGCCCATAGCATTTGATGCACCATCGAACGTAAGAGTCCATCGCTCTCCTGGTTCGGGTCCTTCATTATCATCCAGTTTCATGATATCTTCATCAGGAAAGTCAAACTTCATTGACTGATACTCTTCTAATGGCTGATGAGCAAGATGATCTGCAAGGACACTCCCTTTGATGGCCTTCTGTGTGACATACTGGATATCATACTCTGATAAAAGCATTTGCCACCGGGCTAGTCTTCCTGTAAGAGCCGGTTTTTCAAAGATGTACTTTATCGGGTCCATTTTGGAGATCAATAGAGTGGTGTGAGTCAACATGTACTGTCTCAGTCGGCGAGCAGCCCATACCAAAGCACAGCAAGTTTTCTCGAGTAGTGAGTAACGAGATTCACAATCGGTAAACTTTTTGCTCAGGTAATAAATGGCGCACTCTTTTCGACCAGACTCGTCATGCTGGCCCAGCACACACCCCATAGATCCTTCAAGCACAGTTAAGTACATAAGAAGCGGCCTCCCAGGAACCGGAGGCATGAGAATTGGCGGCTCTTGGAGATACTGTTAAATCTTCTCAAAAGCTTCTTGACAATGATCATCCCAACGGATATCTTGATTCTTGCGCAGCAACTTAAAGATGGGTTCACAGGTGTCAGTGAAATGAGAAATGAACCTGGCTATGTAATTCAATCTCCCCAGGAACCCTCGAACTTCTTTTTCATTCTTCGGTGCTGGCATGTTCTGTATTGCTCTTACTTTATCAGGGTCGACCTCAATCCCTCGTTGGCTCACAATGAATCCAAGTAATTTTCCAGATCGCACTCCAAAAGTGCACTTGTTTGGATTAAGCCTCAACTTGAATTTACGCAAACAAGCAAACAGTTTCTCAAGATATACCAAGTGTTCCTCCTCAGTTTGGTATTTTGCAATCATATCATCGACGTACACCTCAATCTCTTTATGGATCATGTCGTGGAATAGAGTCACCATTGCTCGTTGATATGTTGCACCAGCATTCTTAAGACCAAAAGGCATCACCTTATAACAATACGTACCCCACGGAGTCGTAAAAGTAGTTTTGGTCATATCTTCAGGAGCCATCTTTATTTGATTATAGCCAGTAAAACCATCCATGAAGGAGAACACCGAATACTGAGCAGTGTTGTCGACTAACACATCAATATGAGGCAGAGGAAAATCATCCTTCGGACTTGCCCTATTCAAATCTCGATAGTCGACACACATGCGTACTTTTCCGTCCTTCTTAGGTACAGGGACGATGTTCGCAATCCAAGGAGGATATTCACACACAGATAAGAAACCAGCCTTCAACTGTTTTTCAACTTCTTCCTTGATTTTCAAAGCCATATCTGGTCGAGTTCTTCGTGGTTTCTGTTTTACAGGTGGACATTCTGGTTTGAGCGGTAACCTGTGCATAACTATATCTGTGTCTAAACCAGGCATGTCTTCGTATGACCAGGAGAAGATGTCAACATACTCTCGAAGCAGCTCAATCAACCTTCTCTTTACATCATCTTGCAAAGCGGCCCCTATCTTGATTTCTCTCTTTGCTTCTTCTGAACCGAGGTTGATGATTTCTATGGCTTCCTGATGCGGCTGAATAGATTTCTCCTCTTGTCTCAAAAGTCTTGCCAATTCCTCAGGGACTTCACAATCTTCCCCACTATCCTCATCAGCTTGGTCAATTGGATTCTCAAGGATATTAAGACGTGGAACTGTAACATTATCATTTTTGATGGAATTCGAGCCGGATCTGCACGATGGATGATTTATGCCTTAGAATGCAACACACAAAGAAGAAAAAAGGAAAGAAAACTTTGCCATTTTTTTGAAAAAAGTTTTTTAAAGTAAAAACAAAAATGAAAGAAATGGAACAGTAATTGCATGCGAAGATATGATATTCATTCAATATTAAACAAATTGAAACAACATGGGGGCCCTTCTTTGTACAAATGGTCAAAATGCTTAGGGTGAAGCATATGACTTATCGAAACAAGAAAATTACATCTCCATAAAAGTGACTCTGGGGATGTCCAAGATAGTCCAATTGTTGAGCTCCTGTCCAGGCGTAGCATGGCAAATGAATCTGGAGAGATCTTCTTCATCATCATCATCCACGGCGAGAACCTGACTTCCAGAACTGGTGCTTGCACTGACGAACACTTGAGAAATGGGGGGAATCGCCTTCTTTCCAGGAATTATGCTGAGCTGAGTAGAAGAAGATGGTTGATACCCAAGGCCATACTTGTCTCGCTTCTCATGAACATCAATCAGCTTGCCCCAGGCACTATGGGGAGTACCAGCTTCTAAGAAGGCCTTAGCATCATTTAGAGACGAGAGGGGCGCTCCGAGTTCCTTTTTATTTTCAACCACGGGGAGTTTATCAACCGACACAATCTCTAAGGCCTAAAAAGGTGTCTCTTGTATCTCTCCCTCCACTTCAACATAACGGTATGACGCCAGATTATTGACTATCAAATCTTCTTCACCAGTAATCACAACAATCTTGTCATTCACAACAAATTTCAGACGCTGATGGAGGGTAGATGTCACAGCCCCAGCAGCATGGATCCAAGGACGACCCAAGAGGCACGTGTATGAAGGACGTATATCCATAACATAGAAGGCAATATAGAACATGTGAGGGCCAATCAAGACAGGCAAATCAATTTCCCCTTCTACGGACCTTCTAGAGCCGTCAAACGCTCTGACACTCATAGTGCATGGTCTCATCATAATCCCATCCATACTCAGCTTAAACAAAGTGGTCTTGGGCATCACATTAAGAGAAGAACCTGTATCAATCAGAACTCGAGACAACACAGCATCCAGACACTTGACGGAGATATGCAACGCTTTGTTGTGTGCTCTACCCTCAGGTGGAAGTTCATCATCACTAAAACCCAAACAATTACCAGCAGCAATGTTGGTCACAACCCCTTCAAACTGAGGCACGGTAATGTCTTGCGTTACGTGAGCGGAAGCCAGAACTTTCATAAGAGCATCACGGTGAGCTTCTGAGTGCACCAAAAGGGACAAGATGGAGATTTTAGCTTGAGTTTGGTCAAGTTGATCAATCACCTTGTAGTCATTTTTCTTAATGATTCTCAGAAGTTGCTCGGCATCTTGTGCATTACGTGTTACAGGAGGATCAACAGCAACTTGCTTTCCTTTTGCTTGTGTACTAGCCTCTTTATTGGCCTCTTTAGGAGGCGGAGGAGGGGCAGCAAAGATCCGACCACTACGGGTTATGCCACTAGTGCCAGCAATATTTGTGATACTCGAATTACCTACTGGAGGACAGTCAAACTTCTTCCCTCGAATATACACGGCATCATAACTCCAAGGAACAGCCTTTGAATCATTCACAGGAGAGGGAACAAGAGACGGGGTTGAAGGAGTCGAAGGAGCATTTGGAACCTGAATAACCAACGGATTTCTCGGAGCCAGAATAGCCAAGGGAGTACTCGGAGCCTGAATGACCAAGGGAGTGCTCGGAGTATGGATGATCAAAGGAGTACTTTGGGCTTTTGTCGTATCAGCAGGAGAATAAGGGATCTCTAGAATAGCCACTTCGTCATCAGGAACAATCTTTTCCACTCTAATGACACCTTCATTCATCAGCTTTTGAATCTCCTCTTTCAATTTAGCACATTCTTCCGGATTAGAAGAACACTGCAAACAGAAGTCATGTAGTTCACACAGAATTCTTTGTTGCACAAGATGTTCTCTGACCATTGCAAGCGGTATTTTGACTTCATTCACATCAGTCACCAGGATTTGTTCGTCACACAATTCAACAGCATTGGTAGTACCTGCATGGGGAGGCATAGGATTATTCTGCACATTAGGACCAGTAGGAGTGAACGAGATGAGCTTGTCATCAAGAAGATCCTGGACCTTGTATTTTAATGCTTTACACTTTTCAATCCTATGGCCTGGAGCGCCTGAATGGAATTCACAACGAGCATTAGCATCATATCCCGGAGGAAGAGGACTAGGCGGAGGGCCCATTTCACGGAGTTGCACTAACTGACCAGCAAGTAATTGGGGAAGGAGCTGGGCATACGGCATCGGAATCGGATCTATACGCCTATCAGGGTACCTCTGCCTTTGTGGAGCTCTTTGACCTTGAGGCCTAGGATTCTGTTGACGGTTCTGAGGAGCGGCAACTTGTGGTTGTGGTACGAAAGGCTGTTGGGTGCCATCCATGGTTATGGAAATGCAGCAGCGTATGCTTGAGGGGCATACGGATTGGGAACAGCATATGGCATCGGGTAGTAAGGAGGTGGAACAGCAGAGTATACTGGAGTTCGACCTTGGTCAACTGAAGCAGTACTGGTTTCACCTTCTTTCTTCTTCACAAACCCAGAGTACGGCTTCTTACCATTACCACTTGAATTGCTAGGATTAGTAACACCCTGAATGGTACCAGCTTTTACACAGTTCTCAACCCGTTCACCAATGATGACCACATCTGAGAAGGACGGAGAAGTATTACTAACCATGTGCTGAAGGTACGGCCCTTTCAGAGTACCCATAAACAGATCAATCAATTCTCGGTCGAGAAGAGGAGGTTGAACTCGAGCAGCAAGTTCACGCCACCTCTGGGCGTATTCTTTGAAAGATTCTTTAGACTTTTGTGACATATTTTGCAGTTGAGCGCGGCTAGGAGCCATAGCAGTATTGTAGTGGTATTGTTTCAAGAAGGCATCAACAAGTCCTCCCCAAGTACTGACATTGGCCCTCTCAAGTTTCATATACCACTCCAACGGGGCTCCTGTGAGACTGTAAATGCATAAGCAGAGGTTCGTTCTCGGCATGAGCGGCCATCTTACGACAGTAAGAACGAATGTGAGTTTCTGGGCAAGTAACTCCTTTGTACTTATCAAAATCTGGCACCTTAAACTTCGGTGGAATAACAATTCCAGGTACCAAGCTCAAAGCCGCAGTGTCGAAACTCGAAGTTTTAGCAACCTCAACGGCCTTAAGGCGTTCTTCGAGAGCTTGGTACATCTTAGCAGTCTCGGTCAACTCAGCAGTAAGATCATGTTCAAGATCAATAACCTCATGGTGGTCATCCACTACCTTTGCTATACCCTCAACAGGAATCTCCTTAGTTTTTACTCCCCCATCAGCAGAGTTAGTAGGAGTATCCTTGATCAATCCAGCAACGCTCTTTCTGAGCTCTTCTTGTCCTTGGACAACGACATGGAGAGTCTCCATAAGTTGGGTCATTCTTTCCCCCATAACATCCATATCCCTACGGAGGGCAGCTTGATTCTGCTCAAATTGATCCATGATTCTCTCGTTGCTCCTGGTGCGGTAAGGATGTAAGAAAGTCAGCTTCGTCGTCGGAAAAGAAATCTGTTGTTGGAAGGGACCCCAATTAGAATCTGATAAAAACCTGAAAATGCAGTATGATATGAGTGCATGGGTGCATGTGTGCATGTTTTATTATTTCCAAGACTTTTTAGCTTTGCCTCCAACCAACAACATAAGATAATGGAGAAAATAGTGAAGCATAACCAAGATAAAATCAACCAAGATAAGCACAACCAAGATAAGCAAACATAATTGATTAATTCTGCCACCAAGTTCTTGAAATACAAAATATTCTGCTCTCATGAGCCAACAAATACAGAAATAAAAACAGGAATCCCATCCAACAAATCTGGTGGTGATTCTACAACAAAATCAACATTCAAGCAGGATCTCCCATGTCCAAATGACGAAGAGGGCTATCTCCAATGTTCTTATCACTCCAAGTCTTCATTTCTTCAAAGAGCTCCTTGGTCTCAACACGGGTGGGCCTCTTAATGATCTCTTGAATCAGTAGGTCTTTTCTGAAATGCATTGTTTCCATGTGGCGATTCTTCACCTCCCAATACCTAGCTTCCTCTTGAACTTGGGCATTACTCTGGTCTTTTTCTCTTATCTGGCCCTTCAGCTTTCGGATCTCTTCATAACACTTCTCTATGGTATTTTGGCGATCCAACAAGAGTTTGTCTGCTTTCTTGCGACGAGACTTCTCTGAATTGGCGCTTTCAGTCTGAATCTGGAGCTTTTTAGTCAATTCTGCCAATTGAGCCTCGTAATGTTCCTTCAGCTTCTTCTCTTGAGTTTCAGTAAATTTAGGGTCTTTAGTCACCCTTGGCCTTTTCTGGGAAGTACTTCCTCTAGCATACAACTCCTCAAGCTCTATTTCTCTCATTTTCAACTTATGAAGAGCAGAAAGCTTCTCTTGCCTATCAGTATTCATCTTAACTTGCATCGTTTCCATTTGTTCAGTCAATTTCCGATTCTGCTCAACAGTTTGGTTGTAACGGGGCATGGAAACAATGTTGGGTTGCTTACCAGCAGGAGGGTACAAAGGGTCCTTAGGAGGGAAAGGCATCCCTTGGGTATTGGCCACAGTCTTGACCCACTCAGTATAGTCTCCATAAGTTGCATTATCTCTCTGTCCAAAATGCTTCTTATCTCTCCAACAGATACTCTTCCAGGCTTGCACAGCTTCTGCCATTTGTCCGATGTTGGTGGCCGCATGATAGAAAATGTTCTCAGCAATCTCAGTTTGCTCAGGAGGATTGATAAAAGCATATCCATAAGTTCTCCTAGCCAAGACGGGATTATAATTGATCCCACCTCTGATACCCACGAGAGGTACATTGTTGAACTTCCCACAACTCATAACAACTTCCATGTCATCCAAAGATCGGTTGTACCAGACAATGTCCTTAGCTCTAAGCCCCATAATCCTCTCAGCCCATTTAGATGTGTGCCTACTATCGACGAAAGCTCCACGCTCAGGCAAATGTGATCTGAACCAACGGTATAGCAACGGAGCACAACATCTGACCAAACCTTTCTTTTGACTATTCCTGTGATGAATGGAGTGATAAACATCCCCCAGAAGTGTAGGAACAGGATTCTGCAGAATGAATATGTGAATGGCATTCATATCCACAAAGTCAGGTACATTTGAAAACATCATGATACCATAGATACTTAGAGCCAAGATAGCCCTAAAAGTGTCCCATTCTTTTGCTTCAGCAGCATCACACCCTCTTTTAACCAGAAACTCCATACGAAAACCAAAGTATCCTCCCTTCTTGGTGAGATTTGCTTCCACGACTGACTTGCTCAAATAAAGAGCCTTAGAAATTTCAATGGACGTAGGGGCTTCCATAGTGCTATAGTACGGGACCTCTCCTTTTTTGACCGGAATACCAAGGAAAAGGGAATACTCCTCCAAAGTGGGAACTAAAAGATAGTCAGGGAACGTGAAGCAACGTAGAGAAGGATTGTAGAACTGAAGCAAGGTATGAACTCCCTCTTGCTCGTACTTGGTGAATGGCATCTTGAGAAGGCTCAGAATGTACCCATATTTTTCTCGGAAATTGGTTGACTCATCCGGCGTGATCTTTTTTGCTAAACACTCAAGAGAATCCAGATTCGGATTTGGAAACGTATAGGAAATGTTGCGACTACCAGTCTTCAATGGTGGAGCCATGTGTTGGTCAGAGACAAAGCCAAAAGTTCCTGAAAATAAATGAACATGCATGTCAAATGATATGGTGGAATGCATTTCATTGGGAGAATCCTAAGGTCTTTTCATTACTTCTTTTCTTTTTCTTTTTTTTTCCTTTTTTTTTTTTTTGCAACAAGAGTATATACATCTTTTTTGAAATAGACTTTAGGATTCTCCACGAATGAAGTGAGGTGGATGCAATAGCATGATGTGTCATGTGTCATGTGTGTGATGTAGTGAGAGACTGAATGTCCCTCGCAGCTCTGAATAACTGGGTAATACTGAATGTAGCAGGTTCAAAATTCCGGTTCAGATTGCAAAATGGAAATCCGGGTATGATGAAGGCTAGTATCCTGTCCCACCCCAAACTCACAGGTATGAATTCTAGACACGGACAGGTGGTCCCTAATGGTCACCAGGGTCTACAGTTCCCATGGGGTACAAAGTGTTTGAGGCAACAAGCGTGCCAGACACAGTGTTCCATGAAAGAACCTCGCCCAGTTGTGGTACCCCATGTCAATCTCAGCCATAGCAAGCGCTACGGGAGTCAACATGAGCATCCACGCTAATCCTATGTGTCGCTTGGCCTGGGTAGTGGGCCTTTTACCTCATACAAACCCCCCACCTGCAAAACAGAACAGAAGACCCCAAGGAACACAGAATATAATCCATATGCATGATGTGCAAGCAGAAATAAACATGATATGCAAGCAGAAAATAAACATGCAAACATATATACAAGATATAGACATAAAACAAATAAACACCCAATAAAATAAAACAAACAAAGGCTAGGATCGACTTGCTTAGGTAGTCCCCAGCAGAGTCGCCAGCTGTCGCACGCTCGCGAAAAATGAACAGAGTCGCCACCAATATATTTATCCCATAAGGGAAAGGAATATCAGAAAACCTAACAAAGGAAGGAACAGGGTCTTGCGACCAGAGAATCAAGGTACGGGAGTCGGTTACACAAGGGGAAGGTATTAGCACCCCTCGCGCCCATCGTACTCGATGGTATCCACCTATGTTTGTTTCTATCTAAAGGGTGTGTCTATGTCTATGTCTACATGCGAAAGAATGAAAAAAGAAATACGGGGAAAAGAAGGAAATATTTACAAGTGTGCTCGTTCAAGCCCCGCGACTTGATGCCTACGTATCCTTTTCAGGAATCAGAGCGCCGTAGTTCGGCTCCATAGTTTTGTTTGTTTTTGTGTTTTTTAGTTGGGCGGCGTTAACGTTCACGCTCTTGCACAAGGGGACAGCCTAGGATGCAATGGAGCGGAAATAACGGTGCCCTTAAGAAAGCGAGAGAAGAGAGAGAGAGTTTGAGTGTTTCGAGGAAATCCCTTAAGCAAGGGAAACTCGAGTTACTCTTTGGTTTGTGTCTTTTAGAATGTGGGAACTTACGCCTGAATGGGACCCTTAAGCAAGGGAGATCCAAGCACTCGAACATCCCTTAAGCAAGAGACGTTCAAGGTTCCATTCCCTTTTTAAGAATTTTCACTTTGATTATTAGTGTTTTAAGTATTTTCTTTGTATTTTTTATGGGGATTTTATTCAAGTATTTTTATTAGTGTTTTATGTTGTAAAAGAAAAAGGAATGAAAAAGTGGGGGACTATCCTAATTTCTACATCTATGTTATTGATTATCCTAAAAGAAAATGAGGAGGAAAAGCAATTAAATGAGAAACAAATTTGAAGACCAAGGGCATTTTAGACAATTCACATGCATGGGAAATATTCATAAAAAGAAAAAGAGTTAAAATCTACATTATTCACAAAGATATTCACAAGCAACTCTATTTCTATTTCACGCAAGAGAATTAATTGAATTATCAAGGAAATCTATTATTTGTTTATGACTTTTTAGGTAAAAAAGAATCTATTAAAATTCTAAGAAAATACTAACCAATAGTCAATTAAAAGAAATTAAAATTTCTAGAGAAATATAATTGGTTAGGAAAATGTTTTTGTTGTTTTTTTTTATTTAAAGAAAATCCGATTAATAGGCAAAAGATTTAAGGAAAAATAAATTATATTTTTTATTAACAGTCAGGGGGTGCAAAAGCATTTTTTACATGAATCAAAATCTAGTTATAGCAAAAATAGGCTTAAAACAGGGGGTGTGGGGAGCAAGCAGCGCTGGGGCCCAGTCCAATAGGGCGCATGGTGCATCAGTCAGAGCAAGGGTGTATTCAGAAAGCAATTAAGGCCCAGATCCATCACATTAATTGTTTCATTACTCATTTTTTATTCAGCATGCACTAATGTTATTGAAACGTGACAAAAATAAAATGAACATAGCATCAATCGTTCACCTTCATCTTAAGTGACAAAAAGACAAAAGAATACCATGGACCAATCAGAGCAAGCCACATCAACATCTAATCATTTGAATAAGACAAAGATTAACAACTAAATGGGAATAAGATCCAATGGGACCATGCCACGTCTGCAGCTGAAGTAAAACATAACAAAAGGACTCGGCCGCCGGAGACGTTCACCGATCATCTTCTCCGGTGACTCTCGCGGCGGCGCCACACATGCCACGTCCAGAAAATCTTCAAATCACCATCATCTTGCTCGGAATTTCCCGTAGATTCCGGATCTATCCTTAGATTTCATTAGTTCCTTCTCTAACTCCATAACTGAACCTAGATCTAAAGCCCTAACCTAAACAAACTTCAACAAACCTCGCTCTGAGCCTAACAGCGTGTACATGTTCATGAGTTGAATTCACACACTAGATTAAACACATATACAAGCAAGCATTTCATCCGAAAATGAAGTCACATAATCACAAGATGCATGATATTTCGTTTATGGCTTAAAGTGACGAAAGAGACTCAAGGAACTTACCTGAGCAAGCTTTGAACGCAGATGTATGCCTCAAATCGCGCGCTCCACGTAGCTATCGAAGATCTTGGAGTAGGTCTTCAAATCTTTAGCTTCAACTTTGAGAGGTAGCCTCAAAGTGTAGTATGCATATCGTAGAGGAGCAAAGCTTCAAGATGACGCCATGACTGCAGAGCAAGGGTTGGGAACGAGATATGAAAGTATGGATGATGTGCAGCGGCCGGAGTTGGTTGAGATTGTCAGTTACGGTGGCCGGAGTTAGTTGTGGGGTTGGTTGCGGTGGTGGAAAGGGTTGCCGGAGTGAGGGAAGAGTGAGAGGGAAATGAACGAGGGAAAGTGTGGAGAATGACTCGTGAGTGAAAGGGAGTGAATGAATATGGAGTGAGAGTGCTTTTTCAGAATGAAAGTCCTCCTTGAGTGTGTGAGGTGTTCTTGTTTATATATGGTAAGTAGGAGATGGGTGGTGGGGATTTCTTGGATATGGGACTTGTGAGTGAGCATCTTGCAGCAGCATAGTTTCCCTCGATGTGGGACTAGGGGAGTAATGCTTAGTGAGCAAGTTATGTAGTTATGGCAAGTCCCTTGCATGCTTTCACGTGTGTCATATATGCATGGTTCAATGAGGAAAAGTTGGTGGTGTTGCATTGATGCTATCAGAGCATGCTCCAGCTTTTAACTCTGCCTGTGCCTCGTTCCAGGAGAAATGCCCAGGGTACCTTCTTCCCATGCGTATATCTCTCACCATGTTTCATCAATAGAGCTATTCTTGGACTCATTGCAAAGAGGGTGTGTGATAGAGCAAGTTTGATGTTGGTATGCTCAAATGATAGTGCCTACATCCCTCAAAAAATAAGTTGGAACATGATTCATGCACCTGGAATGAGACTCACGAGCATGGCTTGGATCTTGTGCATGTACCTTGGCAGGAATGTGACTGGGTCGAGGGGTGACTTCAAAGCCTTATAACTTGCTCAATACATGTCCAAAATTAATGAAACTAGATTCAATAGATAGGGGACATGGCAAGGAATAATTTAAGATCATGCTTGTTCAAGTTGAAGACTTGAGGAGGAAGAAATAGGCATTGAGATTTGGCCCACCACATGTTTGCTGAAATGCCTTGCGTGCCCAGCATTTTGTGCCTTGGCTGCCTGCAGAGTTGGTCAGGGTTGGGGCACCACTTTGAGGACATGTATCTCACTCAATTTTTGCCCAATTGTACCCAATCTTGTTTCAATGGATAGGAGAGATGGCAAGGAAGAGAATGATACCAAGTTTGCATTCATGTCCCTTCTGTAGAGCTCAAGAAATGGCTGGAGATTTAGCATGCCATGTGTTTGTGAAAATGCCAGGTCATGACCTGACTTATGACCTGGGATATGACTTGGTTCAAATGAGTTTCCAGCAACTTCACACCACTTTAACTCTTCATGCAAGCTTCAAATGAAAAAGTGTCCAACTACAAAGTTGTTCTCCTCCATGAGAGGAACAACTTTGATGTTGGAAATTTCTTCAAGAAATGTCATTTGCCACGTGTAAATCAGGGCTGAAGTGGACTGCTCATCAAGATTCAAAATGCCAAAATATTTTCTAAGTGTTGAAACTTTCCATTTAAGTCTCTTTTGCTATTTTTGGCAACTTTTGTCGAACTCCCGATTTTATCCATTCTTTGACTTTTCTTGCCTGATTTTTCATCAAAAGTCAATATTTGAATAATTCTTCCGATTTTGACCCAAAAGTCAATTGTTCTGATTTTTCTGACTATTGATGAAATTCCCGATTAAATCTCTCCCAGTCAAATCCAGTCACACAAACACCCCTACATGGTCAGCATGAGAAGTTTTCCACACATAGAAGCCCTTCCTGATTAAATGTTGACCAGAAAGTCAACTGGTTGACTTTGGTCAAAGAAACCCTGATTTACAGAACCGGATGATTTGCAAGCCCGTATCCTTCAACCAATGCCTTGACTTGAGACAGAGAGAGACCCCAGTCCGGGGGTACTTCCTTGAACATAGAACCACATGATTATACCTCAGTCTCTTTATTCTCCGATCAAACTTCTTTGCAACAGAGCTTTTCTTGCTAGTCTTTGAACAGCACCTATGATATGAATGCATGAGTGTGAGTTATGACCTAAGCGATGTATGTTCATGAATGCAAAGCCTAAACCAGTTAGAGGTAAAGGGTAGGACAAATTTGGGGTATGACAGTAGCCTTACACTTAATGTGTTTTTCCAGAAATTGGTCAAGAGCAGCAGTTAGTTCAATGAGTTTCCTGTCAGGATTGTCGCACGCTCGCGAAAAATGAACAGAGTCGCCACCAATATATTTATCCCATAAGGGAAAGGAATATCAGAAACCTAACAAAGGAAGGAACAAGGTCTTGCGACCAGAGAATCAAGGTACGGGAGTCGGTTACGCAAGGGGAAGGTATTAGCACCCCTCGCGCCCATCGTACTCGATGGTATCCACCTATGTTTGTTTCTATCTAAAGGGTGTGTCTATGTCTATGTCTACATGCGAAAGAATGAAAAAAGAAATACGGGGAAAAGAAGGAAATATTTACAAGTGTGCTCGTTCAAGCCCCGCGACAACCAAACTTGAGAATTCAGAGGAAGCACATCCAATCATCATGTTCAAATAAGGATCTTTCAGAGTATTCATGAACATGTCTACAAGCTCTCGTTCCAAGAGTGGAGGTTGGGCTCTGGAAGCTAATTCTCTCCATCTTTGTGCATACTCTTTAAAAGACTCATCAACTTTCTGAGTTAAACTTTGGAGTTGTAGTCTAGTAGGAGCCATGTCACTGTTGTACTTGTAATGCTTGAGAAAAGCCTCTGCTAGTTCATCCCAAGTGCGGACATGAGTTCGTTCAAGTCGTGTATACCACTCAAGGGATGCCCCACTTAGGCTATCCTGAAAGAAGTGCATGAGAAGCTTATCATTTTCTGCATACGGTACCATCTTGTTGCAGAATGCCTTGATGTGACTCATCGGACAAGTGATACCCTTGTATTTCTCAAAACTGGGGACTTTGAACTTAGAAGGAATCTTGATATCAGGCACTAGGCACAAATCAATAGCATTTAAACCAGAGGAGCTTCGACCTTCTAAAGCATTCAACCTTTCTTCCAAGAGATGGAATTTCCTCTCATTTTCCTCAATTGGGAACTTGAAAGCTTCGAGTTCAGAATCGTTCTCATGATGTGAATCCTCCTTATTTGGAACTTCCACGGGCACAGGTTTTGATCCTCCATTAGCAACAGTATTCGGAGTGCTATTAGCCAATTTAGCAACACTTTGTCTTAGCTCTTCTTGCCCTTGAACAACAACATGGAGAGTCTCAAAGAGTTGGGTCATCCTTTCCCCCATAGTATCCAAGTCCTTACGAAGCTCAGCCTGATTCTGTTCGAGATGGTCCATGATTCTCTTCTGATTAATCCTTGTATGCTACGGATGTAGGGAAGTCAAAGGCGTTGATGAAGCAAAAATCTGGATTGAAAGGGACCCCAATTAGCTTCTGATGCGGAACCATGAAATGTATGATGATATGAATGCAATGTTTCATTTATGAGGGATCCTAAAGTCTTTTCGCACTTTCCTTTTTTCTTTTTTCTTTTGGAATCCAAGCCTTTTTGTATATAATATCTTTTCTTTTCTTTTTTCCTTCTTTTCTATTTCCTTTTTCTTTTCATTTCTTTTTTGGAAATAGACTTTAGAATTCCTCACAAATGAAGTGGATAAAACAATGATGTTATGCAATGCAGGCATGGGATCAAGGTCCATATGATCTGAGTAACCACCACACAATCCTCTGAATAACTGATGTGAAGCTTCTGTACAGGCCAAGTGTCACAGGATCAAAGGTTCGACGCCTTTTTGAATACCAGAATATCAAGCACCATGAGAACAGACCAAATAAAGGTCTGACCTCAAATATGAAGAAGCAATGGTATGTAGGAGTCAAGGTTTCCTGTCCCACCCCAATCTCACGGGTATGAAGTCTAGACACGGACAAGTGGTCCCTAATGGTCACTAGGGTCTACAGTTCCCATGGGGTACAAAGTGTTTGAGGCAACAAGCGTGCCAGACACAGTGTTCCATGAAAGAACCTCGCCCAGTTGTGGTACCCCATGTTAAACTCGGTCGTAGCAAGGGTCACGAGAGTCAACATGAGCATCCATGCTAATCCTATGTGTCACTGGCCTGGGTAGTGGGCCTTTTACCTCACACAAACCCCCCAACCTGCAAAACAGAACAGAAGACCCTAAGGAACACAAGATATAATCCATATGCATGATGTGCAAGCAGAAATAAACATGATATGCAAGCAGAAAATAAACATGCAAACATATATACAAGATATAGACATAAAACAAATAAACACCCAATAAAATAAAACAAACAAAGGCTAGGATCGACTTGCTTAGGTAATCCCCAGCAGAGTCGCCAACTGTCGCACGCTCGCGAAAAATGAACAGAGTCGCCACCAATATATTTATCCCATAAGGGAAAGGAATATCAGAAACCTAACAAAGGAAGGAACAAGGTCTTGCGACCAGAGAATCAAGGTACGGGAGTCGGTTACGCAAGGGGAAGGTATTAGCACCCCTCGCGCCCATCGTACTCGATGGTATCCACCTATGTCTGTTTCTATCTAAAGGGTGTGTACTATGTCTATGTATACATGCGAATGAATGCAAAAGAAACACGGGGAAAAGAAGGAATATTTACAAATGTGCTCGTTCAAGCCCCGCGACTTCATGCCTACGTATCCTTTTCAGGAATCAGAGCGCCGTAGTTCGGCTCCATAGTTTTGTTTGTTTTTGTGTTTTTTAGTTGGGCGGAGTTAACGCTCGCGCTCTTGCTTAAGGGATCGACCTAGGATGCAATGGAGCGGAGATAACAATGCCCTTAAGAAAAAGAGATGAGAAAGAGACTTTGAGCGTTTCGAGGAAATCCCTTAAGCAAGGGAAACTCGAGTTACTCTTTGTTTTGTGTTTTTTAGAAGTTGGGAACTTACGCCTGAATGGGACCCTTAAGCAAGGGAGATCCAAGCACTCGAACATTCCCTTAAGCAAGTGACGTTCAAGGTTCCATTCCCTTTTTAAGAATTTTCACTTTGATTATTAGTGTTTTAAGTATTTTCTTTATAGTTTTTAAAGGGATTTTATTCAAGTATTTTTAGATGTTTTATGTTGTAAAAGAAAAAGAAACTAGCCTAAGTATGAAGGGAATTTCTACCTAATGTTATCATGGTTTCTACCTAAGGTTAGGATTTAAAAGAAGCATGAAAAATAAAGCGCTAAGAAGAATATTGAAAATAGCATGAAAAAGAACAAGTCAAAATATAGTAAAAGTGAATTAAAAGTACTATTATTCTTATGGCATTTTTATGAAAGAAATTTAAATGTCAAAATTACCTAAAAAATCTACTATTTTTATGAGCTTTTATGAGAAAATTCTAAGACTAAAATTAAACCTAAAAGTGGCCTAAGAATCTAACAAATTTCATCGATTTTATTGCTTTTACCACTAAGAAAAAATAAGATCAAAACTATGTCAAAACTAAATCTAAAATGAAGGAAATGGGCTCAGGGGGGTGTGAACTCAGAAATGATAGTGTGAAAAGCACTGGGACGCAGGGTCCATCCAGAACTGGCCCAATGGTGATTTTTGTAACAATTTTGTATCATGCCAAAAAAGAAATTGGGCTGAGGGGGTGTGAACAGGGATTCGTGAGCCCAATGAAGTTAGTACAGATTTTTATTATCATGATTTTATTAAATAAAAAAAGAAAGAAAGAAAAGAAAAAAGATTGAATTAAAAAAATAAAAATAAAGAAGGGAAGGGGATTAGGGTTACCGATTTGTGACCCTTGAGCTTCCAAATGAACTCTCTCCTTCTCCTCACTCGTGCGAACGACGGCGGCCGGTGGTGAATCTTTTCACCGGCGAAGACCGCTCAGCACTATCGTCACCACGTTTTCAATCTCGTTCAATCCTTCAATTCGTTCTCAACCTTTCTCAGTCTCGTTAACCTCTCTCAATGAAACGACGCCCGTGGATTCACTCCGCCCGACGACATTGCCGCGAACACCATCGTAAACCTCCTCTTTCACTCTCAATTATCTCCTCTCCGAACAAATTTCCGGCGCCAAACTTCCATTCTCCTCTTTTCGATTTCAACTTTCCGTTTCATATCGAATAATCGGAGACAAATCCGATGCTTCCTCAATTACAAGCGGAGCGAGCGGCGTATCAAGATTTCTGGTTCAGGTACGTCTTCGTTCCTTCTTCTTCTTTTCTGATTCGCGCTTTGTGTTTCTGAATCGGTGTCGTGATTATGTTGACGAATATCGTTGTTTGCAGAGAATGAGGTGAAGATAATTGATGGTGATTGAAGGATGAAGAACTCTGGATCGATGAAGATTGGAGCCGAGGTTGTTACGTTTTGGTTATCGGTGAATTCCAATTTCTGTTGCGCTTTCTTTCTCTGAGCTTTTTCTTCTCTTTTCTGTTATGATAGTGATTGGTTTTCTGGTTTATTGTGGTAGATGATGATTGAGGTGGAGAGATTGAGAGGGTGAAGATGTGATTTGAGAAGGTTGGAGACGATGATTTCTGGAGAAGATTGTGCCAAGAGAGGATGAAGGTGGGAGGAGAAGGTTATGGTGATGAAGATGGATTCAAGAAGAAGGTGAAAATGGAGATGAATGAATGAAGAGTGAAGAGTCCCTAGTCTGAATCTCAGAATGAATGGTTCTATTTATAGAGGTGAGTTCCTTCTTTTGATTTCCTGTTTTGATTCAGTTATGGAATCTATTTGCTAGGTGGTTGAAAGTTGTTAGCTGTTAGAAAGAGTTAGTTGCAAATGGTTTTGACAGTTAGGAATCGGTTAGGTTGTTAGGAATAACTAACTTCTGTTATGAGGTGGAGGGCTGAGATTGAATCAGTTAGTTAGTTAGGGGTTAGCTTGCAACAGGTAAGTTAGTTACTGTTAGTTTAAAGTTTGTTAGGAAGCTGTTGAATGGTTGTTAATTCTGTTAGAAGTTTGTTAGGTAATTAGTTATGTATAACTGAATCGGTTAAGGGTTAGTGTAATGTATAACTGTTGTGGGTTTTGTTGGTTATATGGTTGGAAGTGTTTGGATTGTGTTATGAATGTAAGTTAGTATGAGAATTTGTGCAGGGCTGAGTGTTGAATGATAAAAATGGTTAGAAGTAGTTTGAATTATGCAGAGTCTCCCTTTTTGCTTGTACAGAATTGGTTGTGTTTGATTCATGCAAGTCTGCTGGCTGGTTTCTTCTCTTTTTTCTTTTTGATGTAAATTGATCACAACATGCTATTAAAGGTGGTCTGAATGGGATATAAAAGAGGCTGCAGGATTGTATAGGGGCCACTTTCCATTTGTATGTATTGTGTATTCTGAATTGATAACAAGGATTGATTGGAATGAATGATGTTATGAAGTGGCTGCTGCTTTTCTTTTGATTATGCAGTTTTTTTTTGTTAATCACTTGCTGAACTGGTTTGGATAAGTCGCATGTACTGATTTGATGATGCAAGCTGGATGCAGGTTTTGAATGGTGAACTTTGTTGGCAAAAGCAATAGCATGACGGCACTCTTGAAAGCACGACGAGGTCGAGTGTATGAGAAAAAGTCTAGCAGCAACCTTTCCGTACAGTGCAGTAGCTAGTATAGTGTACATAAGATTGGAATCAGTAATAGATAATGAACTTGAACATGTACTGTCAGTAGCCTAGTAAGTGTTTTTTGGTTAGGATATGGTTGTTAATTCACAGTTTTGAATTCTATGGACTTTGATGTGGTTTTGAAATGGAAGCATACTGATTAGTGATGTGAATTGATTTTGTGCAGGTTTATGGAATTGGCATGATTCGGGAGCATGGTTATGGTTTGAAGACTCGAGAAAAAGACCGCAAGATAGAAATCATGGAAACTGGCGGAGCAAAGCTTGAAAGATCGGAGTCATGATGAAGCTTTAGAGAAAACTATACTTTATGATGTAATGATTTATTTTTTGTAGTATGTAATGGTACTGTGATAGGAGTGGAATGGTGGAATATATCTTTGGTGTAATGGCAGGGACATGTATTTGGAATGGACTTTTCGTAATATTTGTAAGGAATATTTTTTGTATTGAATGGAGACATGGGCTTTTGAATGGAAATGTGGATTTTGACATGAATAACCTCTTGTGATGGGCTCTAACTTTATTCTGATCAATCACCATGAATAATTCTTTCAATAATTCTTGATGATATGAACTAAAGTGCGTTTAAAACTTGGACGCCATCAACAAATCTTTGGCATTTTGAATTCACAACATCAAATAATCGCTTGAATGAATATCTTATCAACTTTCAATGAAATCCAACTTGCATTCTTAAGAAAAACTCCAACTTTAATACCTAAAACACAAGTAACTTGCACTTCAAGCAACCCAACAATTTGAAAGACTCATGATGCCTTGATTGTAATGAATCTTCAAGTCAAATATCATGCCTTCACAAAATACTTCCTCAATAAACGACTCTAACCTGATGCCTCGGGGAATCCTTTGATGAGGATAAAGCTCGAAGCATACACCTTACTGCTTGTAGAACCAGAAATACCACATCTTATTAGTTGTGTACGCATCAATCTCATTACGAAACCTTACGCTTCCAAATCCTTGATCCCATGCCCTTTTTTTGGATGTTTTATTTGATGAATGAATGAAAAGTCATGTTAATGGCCTAAGGGAGATATGCAGATGACATGTGAAGCTAAAGCCAGTTAGAAATTAAAGGGTAGGACAAATTTGGGGTATGACAAGGATCACCAACAAAAGTGATAAAGAATGCACGCCACCAATCCTCAAATTCTTTGGTGCAGTAAAATGCGGGTTTGAAATCAGTGAAAATGAGGGAAGGTTTGTTGTTCCAAATATTATCATAATCTTCTCGTACATAATCCCAGGATTTGTCGACGAGAATGTCGATTAAAAATTCATGAGAAGTGTACATAGACTTGGGGACAATCTGACAAAGACCAAATTGTCGAGCCACCAAATTAGATTGGAAGGCAACCATACTAGGGCTCGTGATGGTGATAGAGTAACAAAGGAATCTCGGCAGCAAGAGACGTTTCCAAAAATCCAGAGATGGTTTTTTGTGTTCTTCCCTTACTGGCGAAAACAAATCAGCCATCTAGTCTGGACCAACTTTTCCATCAGCAAAAGGAGCCATGGTCGAAGTACAGTCGACTCTTTTCAGCATAAGATTGAAGATAAGATGAAAGAGATCCGGATTAGGGAGCCCCCTGTCGAGGGGAATTTATAGGAGATGGCGTTCCCACACGCTATAAACCTGAAGAGGAGAGCAAGCTTTCTTCCTATTTTTGAAAGGTTTCAATTCTCAAGAAAAAGTGGCAGTTAGCCACAATTGCAGCAGCCAGAAATGTCCATGTACAAGCACATTCTTTTTCTTGGTGCCATTGGGATTGTAGTTTCTGATATGGTTGACCACTTCTGTCAGCGAGGAATAGAGAGAAGCCAAAATAAGCTGCCCCAGAGCCACATGTTTGCCATGGTGCAAGTGACTTGCAAGGTGAGCATACTATTTGGAATCTTGCATTGACCTAGAGCAAAAAAAACAACGTGACAACCAATACGTCAGAAAAGCAACATGCTCTTCATCAGTGATGCCGACTGTATCTTTGTGATAGTGAGATATAAAGTTATTGTAGGTAGGGTTTTTGGTCTCTCTGACGTTGAACTATATAGGCACCAGGTCGACATCTAGGTGGTTAAAGACGGTACCAGTAGGTTTTAACCCTGTGATGGCCGCAACATCCAGAAGTGTCGGGGTAATCATGCCACAGCTAGTGTGGATAGTGTTTGTCGAACCTACCCAGAAGTATAAAACCTCCGTCAGCATACTGTGAGAGTAAGGAATACTAGTACGAGAAAGGCATAGCAAGGTGTAAATGCCTAATTTCTTCCATAATGCCCCTTTTGAAGGTTCTAAACGTGCCATCCAAGCGCTGAACTTGGGACAGTCCAAAGGAGGGGCTGTTCTAAAGTTTATGTCGAAATGACAAGGAGAGAGAGAGAGGGTTCATGGAAGAAACTAAGGGTTTGGTTTCTTGGCTAGTGGGAAAAAAGGCGCCACTATCAGTGGTATAAATCTCAGAGGGGGTATCAGCAGGTAAAGGACCTAAGTAAGAAACAGGTTTACTTTCAAGACGGAAGGGAATCATTACCTGGGATTGTCATATCTTGGCCTTTTCATCTGCAAAAGGAGGCTCTAGAACGTAGGGTTTTCTGTCAACATGGTGAAGCTCGTAGGTCAGAGCTGGAGAGGTTCTCACTTGGTTGCTTGCCATTGATAACGGGAGAGATTGAATATGTGAAGAAGAAGACTTGCAGAAGTTTAAAGCTATTTGAACTATGAGAAGAAGATTTTGCAGACACACGCATGTCGAACCGACTGAAGTGGGGATCATATGAAATGGTCGAAAGGGTTTTTGACGGCCACAGAGGCTTCTATTTTACTTAGCATAATTTCTACGTTTACATTCCTGACAAGCGCCAGCATCGAAACCAAGAGCGGTTGAACTTTGAAGAAATAATGGCGGGAAGTTTCAAATTCAAACTCTAAGGGTAGTTATTACAAGGAATCGTTCCTTGCAGGAACCAAAGACATGGAAAAATATCATGGAGTAGTTGCCATTTAGCTTCACTATCAGCCGTAGATTAATTTAGGCAGTTATCTTATGTATTACTATAAATAAGTCGTTTTTGTGTAAAATTAAGGTGTTCGCTGGTATACTCAAATTACTCGCTAATACTTTTCCCAATTTCCAACTGTAGGAAAGAAAGAGTTGCTGAGTGATTAATGTACGTGAATCACCACCATTATTTCAATGCATAATTTTTATCTTTCAGTCATTTATCTTGACATTTTTGCTAGTTCTTTATTTGTTGATCAACATTCATTTTATACTTTCACGTTCATAAAATAGTCATTTGCACTTTATTTCGTTTAAAGGAAAGTCTGGATCCAACACTCCCTGTCGGTCACGAGTCACCACAGTAAGTAAGGATCTTAACGTCTAGATTCATATGTATTATTAGACATAGGTTTATCCCCGTCGGTCACGAGTCACCTGGCAGTCAAACCTAACATTGTGTGGAAAACCGTTGCATTGGTCTCAGCCTTAGAAAACCGTTTCTTAGGCCATTTCCCTCGACAGAGCTAGCGCAACCCCAAAAATCTTAGCATTTGTCCTAAGATCAACTGGTCGATCTTGCAAGTAACCCTTAGTTTTAGGACTTGGGGAGGACCAGCAGTTGTTTACCAATTTCCACAATAAACACCCTTCACACTCACTTACTATCTCGACAAACTCAAGCCTTCATCACTATCATTATTTTTTAAATCTTTATGCTTTGACAATTCTTTGGATATCACTTCCACCATGACTTCATCAAAAGTAATAACACCTTTCTTATCAAATAAGAAAATCCTTGAATTTCTCAAAGGATTTAGGTAATGAGATTACAAAAGTATAGCCTTGTCCTCATCATTAAAAGTATGCCTTGAACAAACATCCTTAGGTTTAAGACCGTCTTTAATGATATTTGAACCCAAGATGTTCTCCTTTTTGAGAAAAAACATCTTCTACGGGTCTTCCACTAAAGTTTATTACCGCAACAGTGCCTCCTTGTACCTTTCTCACACTAACTATTTCTTGATTAGGATTGGGTAAACTGGTTAAAAGATTAAACTCTAACTCTGTAAGCATGATAAATCTTAATTCAACTAAAGATATTGCTCCAATCAAATAACTACATTTGTTTATTAAGAAAAAACAAGTATATATACCTCTTGGAACAAAAGTCTTTCGAATTCGGAGAAATACCTCTTTGTTTCTTTGTCTGATGGAAGAACTATTTGGATTGAAACTTTGGACAAGTCAGGATCAATGGCTTGAGTAAATACAGGAGTGGTTACTGAATCAATGTTAGAATAAGGATCTCATCCATTCGTTGCTACTCTAGGTGTTGAAATACCAAAATCTCTATGGGATAATATTTTATATTTTGAAAACAACTAATTGAACAGGAATTGTCGCTTCTGCGTATTCAGATCCGGATTTTACCCTCTAAATTATACCATCCATTGTTATGGTGGACGGTGTGCATTGCGTTAAACAAATAAATCCTTTTTAAGTAATTTGACTCTTAACTTAATTGAAAAGTAGTTTTGATTGAAAAGTTTAACTTTAAAAGGGTTCCAAGCTCTCGCTTGGGTGATTGGATCTTAAACCTATAAATACGCGCTTTCATAAATAGTTTCAAAATCACTTTCTAGAAATGTTGACTTCTTAATTAATTGTAAAAGTGCTTTCGCAGTTTTTATCAATTAATTACTAGGCAACTTTGATCTTTTGTACTAGAGGACTTCGATCTTACCCGGCATATAGGAGGCTCTACATCCATAGTAACCACCAGAATTAAGATTTAGGAAAAGTTGTAATTAAAATCAAAACAGTCCCTAAGAGTTTCTCAAAGAACGACCATGTAGAGTACTGTCGAATCGACGGTCCTCACATTCCAACACTTATAAATTTAGCTAGATAATTCTGGAATGTAAATAAAAGCAATAGAATTGAGCGTGCAATAAAAAGAATCAGACATGATAAAATACTTTAAACTTGCAATTAAATAAATGTAGAAGAAGTTGCGATAAAAGTAAAGAGACAATTAAAATAAATGAAATGTTATTAAATAAACCTGCTCCGTAGAGACTTGAAATATGATACAAGGAAATATATTTACTGAACTTGAATACGGAAAGTAAATGACGGTAGGATTGAACTTCAAAGTACATTACTCTAAACTCGATTACAGACTCGATCACTTGATACGATAATTCTCCGATGTGAAGAGTTGGTCGCTACAAAATTTGACAGTATATGGCTTTAGTCTGGGACTAAGCTTGGATGCCCAAAGTGGAGTCACTAGGGGGTATTTACAGAGTTCTTAAAACCCTTAAAAATCATAAAATCTGTTACATAAGGCATGGAGAAAACTTAGGAAAGGAGTGGGTTTCTTCTTAACTAAGAGAACCCAACTTTCAACCATCTGGCCGCCCTAGTGTGTGGCAACCGTGACAAGGCCATGGCAACCGCCATGCTCCCTAAGTGGTGAAGACTAGGTGTTTTGACCTTTGGGTTGTGGGTTGGTCGGGGCTACCTCCATGGTGAACACCATGGTGGTCGCCACGAGTACAATATGCTTCATTTTCTTCCGATTTCTTCTGTCTTGCTTCGTTTCTCTGTGAACGACTTCCAATTGGTCAATTTCCTAAAAAACCATTAAAATACCAGCATAATAGTGGAAATATGAAATAAAAAACAATATAGTGCATAAATCAAGTCAAATTCATGGTGTAATTTAGTGTCATCAAGGCTCTTCAGGAATGGGAACTTCCGGAGCCGGAAGAAAAAGAATTAGAGGAGTAAGAGCAGGTTGGCACGTAGAAATCACAACATTCCTCTTCCTCATATCTTTCTTAAAGCAGAAGAATTGAACTTCAGAAGCGACGGAGTGCATTCATTTCTTGAAGTTATTCAAGAGGAAATCAGTCTCTTTTGGACCCAATCCATCAGAGGTAACATCTGCCAATATCCACAGGAGGTCTACAAACTCATATTAAAAATTGAGTAGTAATTCATTAGAGGGAGGTGGAAGTATGTTGGTTCGAAGAAAGAGGGGATTAGAAGGAGTGGAGTTGGGATATGGATCTCTTTCATGATCTGCAATGATTTTGAGAGTTTCTTCTTCAAAATAGTGAGCTGGTTCCAAATGTTCTGAGTTGGTTAGAGAGACTTCTGATGCGGTCACTGATTCATCTATGTAAGATGGTAGAAGGAGGTTTTAAGTTTGAACTGATGAGGTGTTTGTGGTGGTTAAATGTTTCTTAGGAGAAATAATGGATTGAGGTTTCAAATTAGGGGTTGGAGTGGAAGTGGTTTGGATAGAAGAACATGAATTACTACTTTCATTAAGAATATGAGGAGTAGATGAATGAATTACTACTTTCGACACAATTTCCGAACAATGGGAAATATGTCCACCATCGATCCAAACATCACCGGGATCCATCACCAAATGCATATGAATGAATGGACACACATATCATACTTAAAAACATCACCGATCACGATGAGTAACTCATCTCAACACCACATCACCAAATAAGTATGTACCTGTTCCCAACATCATTCAAATAGTCATGCATTCATCACAATCATATTAATAATCATAGCTAATTCATCACAACCTCAAATACATTGTCACACCTATTTCATATGCACACAATGTTTAATTCTCAACAAGTAATTAAATCGAGTTTTAAAGAAATAAAGTCAGCCACTGCCAATATTCATCATTCACCATATAAAACATTTAATTACTTGCACACCGCCCAAGAAGGCACTAAGAAAAGATTCACGGATCAAAAGATACGCCATTTTAAAGTTTTAGAAAAATTCCCACACATTAAGTTTCGCTCAGCGACGCGAGGCAGAAGCGAATTCCTTCAGACCTCCGCTCAGCGGACCTCTAGCGACGTTAGACAGAAGCTAACCAGGTCGAGTCCTCCGCTCAGCGAACCCCCCTCCACTCAGCGGACCTGCGATTTTACGAAATCTCAGGTTTGCGATAGACCCTGCGATTCCACCTATTTTAAGTCCAAAATCGACTCCAAACAGCATATACATGCATACAAACATCATAATTTCAACCATACACCAGAAAACATCATTTGAACTCATTATTAATCAAATAGTTCACACAATTTTCATCAATTCAATCCAAATTATAACACCCTAACCTAACAATCCCAATATCTAATTGAACCAAACCATACATCAATCTACCTATCCCTTAAGACCACATAAGAGATACTAAAAGGAAGATTCCCCCCTTACCTCGATGAATTTCTTGAATGCTCTTCTTCCTCTTCGCACTTTCGCTTCTCTCCCGTTTCACGTTCTTGCTTCTTTCTCTTCAAATGACACTTTTCTTATTTTATGAAAATAAAATAAAAATGAACACAACTTAGTAAAAGGCCTAACCACTTAGCACCCCTCTTTTACTAACATCACCATAAGCCCAATTATTTTCTTAACAATTTCTCAATAATCCAATATTCTCTTCTTATTCATTTACTCCATTATTTTCAAAAATATTTATAAACTAAATTTCAATTAAATAATTAACCAAAATTCAATTTATCTAATAATTTAAAAATACGGGTGTTACAACTCTCCCCCACTAAAAGAGTTCGTCCTCGAAAACATACAGTAGACGAAAAGTTCCGAGTAAGAGTCCTTCATCTGGCTCTCTAACTCCCATGTAACATTTCCATCGGCTGGTCCTCCCCAAACCACTTTCACCATTGCTATCTCCTTACCTCGCAACTGCTTCACTTTAGATCCTCAATCCTCATAGGTAATATCTCTACAGTCAAATTATCTCGAACCTGTATATCATCTACCTGAATCTCATGATACAGATCTGCAATGTATTTCCTCAACTAGGATACATGGAACACATCATGCAAATTAGCGAGTGCAGGAGGTAAAGCAATCTGATAAGCAACCTTCCCAATCTTCTTAGTAATCTGAAATGTACCAATAAAACACGGAGTTAACTTTTTCGACTACAAGGCTCTTCCAATGCCAGTCATCGGAGTAACTCACATGAATACATGATCTCCTTCCTTAAATTCAATATCCTTCCTTCGTTTTTCGTGGTAACTTTTCTGACGACTATGAGAAGCTCTCATCTTCTCCTGAATCATCTTGATTTTTTCTGTAGTTTGTTGCACAATTTCCGGTCCAACCACCGCATTTTCTCTAGATTCGTACCAACACAACGGCGTTCTATATCTCCTACCATACAATGCTTCAAACGGAGCCATACCAATACTCGAATGATAACTATTGTTGTAGGTGAACTCAATCAAAGGTAAGTAACTATCCCAAGCACCACCTTTTTCCAATACACAAGCTCGCAACAAATCCTCTAACGATTGAATCGTTCTCTCTGTCTGACCATATGTCTGCGGATGATAAACAGAACTCAACCTTAACTTAGTACCTAAGGCTTCTTGCAATCCTGTCCTGAACTTAGAAGTAAACCTCGGGTCTCTATCCGACACAATACTAGCCGAAACACCATGCAAACTCACTATCTTCTCAACATACAACTGAGCTAACTCTCCATCGGATAACCCATTCTTATTGGTATAAAGTGAGCAGATTTCGTCAACCTGTCCACAATAACCCAGATAGAATCACAATTCTTGATCGTTCTAGGTAAACCAGACACAAAGTCCATAGAAATTCCATCCCACCTCCAATCCAGAACAAACAACGGTTCCATCAATACAGACGGTTTCTGATGCTCAATTTTCGACTTTTGACAAATTAAGCAAGCATAAACAAACTCGGCAATTTCCTTCTTCATTCCAGGCGACCAAAACAATTTCTTCAAATCATGATACATCTTGGTAGCACCAGGATGAATGCTCAATCCACTTCGGTGTCCTTCTTCCAGAATACTCTTTCTGATCTCAGCAACATCGGGTACACACACTCGGTCTCCAAACCTCATAACGCCATTTTCGTCAATTCGGAATTCACCTCCTTGATCTTGGTTAATCAATGTCAACTTATCTACTAAGCCAACGTCTGATTTTTGTCCATTTCTAATTTCCTCAAGGATACTATTAGTCAACTTCAGCATCCTCAACTTAACACTATTAGAAGTACTTTCGCATACTAAACTCAAATCTCAGAATTTCTCAATTAAATCCAATTATCGCACCATTAGCATAGACATATGTAATGACTTCCTACTCCATGCATCAGCAACAACATTTGCTTTACCAGGATGGTAATTCAAACCGAAATCATAGTCCTTCAGAAATTCTAACCATCTTCTCTGTCTCATATTAAGCTCCTTCTGATCGAACAGATACTTCAGACTCTTATGATCGCTGAATACCTCAAATCGAGAACCATAAAGATAATGCCTCCACAGCTTCAACACAAATACCACAGCCGCCAATTCCAAATCATGAGTAAGATAATTCTTTTCATGAATTTTCAACTTTCTTGAAGCATAAGCCACTACCTGCTTATCTTGCATCAAAACACCACCTAAACCCATCAGTGAGGCATCACAATACACATTGAAAGACTTCACTGGATTAGGCAAAATTAAGATCGGAGCACTTGTCAATCTCTTCTTCAATTCTTGAAAACCTTTTTCACATTCTGAATCCCATACAAATACCTGTCCATTCCTTGTTAACTTAGTCATTGGCAACGCCAACTTCGAAAACCCCTCAATGAACTTTCTGTAGTAACCTGTCAGACCAAGAAAACTACGATTCTCTGAAGCATTCTTTGGCGTCTCCCACTGAGATACTGCTTCTACCTTCATAGGATCCACCGCGATACCATTCTTCGAAATTACATGGCCAAGAAAGCTTACTTCCTTCAACCAGAATTCACATTTAGACAATTTCACATACAACTTCTTCTCCTTCAATAGCTCCAATACCACTCTTAAATGATCTACATGTTCTTCATCACTCTTCGAGTAAATTAGAATATCATCAATGAACACTACCACGAACTTGTCAAGATACCGGTGAAATATCCTGTTCATATACTCCGTGAAAACACCAAGTGGATTAGTAACACCAAATGGCATAACAGAATATTCATAATGTCCATACCTCGTGCGGAATGTCGTTTCCTGAATATCTTCCGCCTTCACACGAATTTGGTGATATCCAGACCTCAGATCAATCTTGCTAAACACACAAGCTCCAACCAGCTGATCCATCAAATCATCAATCCTCGGTAAAGGGTATCAATTCTTGATTGTCACCTTGTTCAGTTGTCTATAATCAACATATAGCCTCATTGAACCTTCTTTCTTCTTAACCAATAGTACTGGTACACCCCACGGTGACACACTAGGATGAATAAACCTCTTTTCCAACAATTCCTCTAACTGTTTCTTCAGTTCAGCCAATTCCGATGCCGACATGCGATACGGTGCCATCGATACATGACTAGTTCCAGGAATCAATTCTATAGCGAATTCCACTTCTCTTTCAGGTGGCAACTCACTAACCTCTTCTTGAAATACTTCCGGATACTCATTCACTACTCGTAGTTCATCAGTTTTAGCTTCCCTCTTCACTTCCATTGAAGAGCACAACATAAATACTACCGCTCCATCATTGACAGCCAAATTCATCTGTTTGACCGACATAGTCAAATCCTCAACACTAACCTCTTCAAGAAAGATAACTATCTTCGTAAAACAATTGATATGAACTCGATTAAATTGCAACCAATTCATCCCCAAAATGACGTCAAGTTGTTCAAGAGGAAGGCACACTAAGTCCATTCCAAACTTTCTACCAAATATGTCAACAGGACAGTTCAAACATGCGGATGAAGTAGTTACTGAACCCGACGCAGGAGTGTCAATAACCATACTTCCATGAATAAAAGATATTTCTAATCCCAATTGTTGAGCACAATCCAATGAAATGAACAAATGAGTCGCTCCAGTATCAATAATTGCAACTAAAGGTGTGTCATGGATGAAACACGTACCTTTAATCAGACGATCCTCCGGAGTAGTCTCTGACCCAAACAAAGCAAAGCCCTTTCCGCCAGACTGGTTCTTCTTCGGTTTAGTGCACTGTGGACTAATATTACCCTCTTCACCGTAATTTTAGCAAGTCACTATCTTCATCCTACAATCAGAAGCAATATGACCCGCCTTACCACACTTGAAGCATTTCTTTTCTCCATTCTTGCACTCATTCCTTCTATGCCCAGTCTCACCACAATTGTAGCACCTAACGGGAGCACCAGAATCTCCCCCACTAGGCCTCTTCCAATCACCAGCTCTATGATTTCCTCTACCATATGGCTTACCTCTATCCATAGGCTTCTTACCTTTCTTGTCAACCAACTCGCGAGAGTGAGATGACTTCAGCTTAAGGTTATCCTCTTCGAAGATCCTACTATAGTCCACCAAATCGACAAATTGCCGAATTCTCTAGTACCTGATTCTTTGCTTGATCTCATCACGAAGACCATTCTCAAACTTGATGCACTTTGAGAATTCACTAGCCTCATCATTGTTGTAGTGAACGTAGTACTTCGCCAACTCAACAAATTTCAAGCATACTCTGGTACTGTCATATTACCTTGAGTCAGCTCCAAAAATTCAATTTCTTTCCTACCTCGAACGTCTTCAGGAAAATACCTCCTCAGAAACTCTCTCTTAAACACAACCCAGGAAATAGCTACACCATCAGCATCCAGTTCAGCTCTAGTAGCCATCCACCAGTCATCAGCCTCTTCGGACAACATGTGAGTACCATACCTCACTTTCAGGTTCTCAGCATAATCGATGACTCTGAAAATCCTCTCGATCTCCTTAAGCCACTTCTGAGCACCATCAAGATCATGCGTACCCTTGAACAACAGAGGATTGTTCCTCTGGAAGTTCCCCAATTTCCTGTCCACACCAATCCCAGCTCCATTTGCATTCCCTCCCAACACACCATCAACCATGCCCAAAGCCTCAGCGATAGCATCGTCATTTCTTCCACCTCTTCCAGCCATTGTTCTGCTAATCCACGAAACAATTCTATTAGAACCAAAGTATCGACAGTGATAACTCGCACTCGTCGCATACAAGGGAAAAGACTAACACTAAGACTCTGGTCACAACGACCAACTATGCTCTGATACCACTATTGTAACACCCTTCTAAGCCCCGCGACAATTTAAATAAATATATCAGAGTAATAACATAAACACAAGGGTGCCACAATTATTTAAAACAAATAATCCAACTAAGGTCATAGTCATGCTTCATTAGGAAACGATTCACCAAAACATAATCATGTTTATCACAGCGGAATAAAAATCATTGTGAATACAACCAAATGGAAATATAATCCAACACTAAATAAAATAGAGTAATCTCATAAAACTCTAAAACTATCGTCCCCCAGTGTTACAAGATCAGAGCATGACCGACACGACCCAACATAAACGGATAAACTCTATGAGTCATCCTCACTAAGCACTAATGCCGCTAATCCTCAATCTGAAAATGACAACATGTAACGGTGAGTCTCATTCTCAATTAGTAAATATTATGCAATTCATAAGCGACAAGCATCATGATATATAGTTCACCCAATCATACATATTCAGATTCACAACTATTATTCATCAATTCATACAATAATAGATTACACTACATAACATAGAAATTCACCTAATCATGAAATAACAGAATGCATATGACACAACTGACACTATACATGTGGTACAAATAAATCGTGGAATCAATCCACCTGACCGACCTACGCCTCATCGAGATACGGCCCACCGACACAATTTCCGCACAATGGGAAAAATGTCCACCATCGATCCAAACATCACCGGGATCCATCACCGAATGCATATGAATGAATGAACACACACATCATACTTAAAAACATCACCGATCACGATGAGTAACTCATCTCAACACCACATCACCAAATAAGTATGTACATGTTCCCAACATCAATCAAATAGTCATGCATTCATCACAATCATATTAATAATCATAGCCAATTCATCACCACCTCAAATACATTGTCACACCTATTTCACATGCACACAATGTTTAATTCTCAACAAGTAATTAAATCGAGTTTTAAAGAAATAAAGTCGGCCACTGCCCATATTCATCATTCCTCATATAAAACATTTAATTACCTGCACAACGCCCAAGACGACACTAAGAAAAGATTCACGGATCAAAAGATACGCCATTTTAAAGTTTTAGAAAAATTCCCACACAACAAGTTTCGCTCAGCGACGCGAGGCAAAAGAAAATTCCTTCAGACCTCCGCTCAGCGGACCTCTAGGGACGTTAGACCGAAGCTAACCAGGTCGGGTCCTCCGCTCAGCGGACCCCCCCGCTCAATGGACCTGTGATTTTACCAAATCTCAGGTCTGCGACAAACCCTGCGATTCCACCTATTTTTCGTCCAAAATCGACTCCAAACAGCATATACAGGCATACAAACATCATACATTCAATCATACACCACAAAACATCATTTGAACTGATTATTAATCAAATAGTTCACACAATTTTCATCAATTCAATCCAAATTATAACACCCTAAACTAACAATCCCAATATCTAATTGAACCAAACCATACATCAATCTACCTATCCCTTAAGACCATATAAGAGATACTAAAAGGAAGAGTCCCCCCTTACCTCGATGAATTTCTTTGATGCTCTTCTTCCTCTTCGCACTTTCGCTCTTCTCCCGTTTCACGTTCTTGCTTCTTTCTCTTCAAATGGCTTTTTTCTTATTTTATGAAAATAAAATAAAAATGAACACCACTTATTAAAAGACCTAACCACTAAGCACCCCTCTTTTACTAACATCACCATAAGCCTAATTATTTTCTTCATAATTTCTCAATAATCCAATATTCTCTTCTTATTCATTTACTCCATTATTTTCAAAAATATTTATAAACTAAATTTCAATTAAATAATTAACCAAAATTCAATTTATCTAATAATTTAAAAATACGGGTGTTACAATTATCCAACCTGTTCTTCGTCGATTCCACTCTGTCGGCTTTTTTCTTAGAGCCATTCTCGACATCCGACAAAGGGCAATAACACCAGTCGGGAATGGGTGGCCGAAAGGCCGAAGCCAAAGGGCTGGTAGGTAAGGGAGGAAATTTAATTTTTCCAAAGTGAAGTGCGTAAAGATATCTATCTTTCGCGTAACCAAGTATATTTAAATAAGGAATTTTACTGGTTACCTTCTCCCTTAGTACTTCAGCCGCCTGGGAGATGGTTCGATGAAGATTGTTGGGTAGATATGCCACCCCAAAGTACTTTTGGAAAGCGCGAATTTGCTTGATGTTTGTAGCCTTACACTTAATGTGTTTTTCCAGAAATTGGTCAAGAGCAGCAGTTAGTTCAATGAGTTTCCTGTCAGGATCACCAACAAAAGTGATAAAGAATGCACGCCACCAATCCTCAAATTCTTTGGTGCAGTAAAATGCGGGTTTGAAATCAGTGAAAATGAGGGAAGGTTTGTTGTTCCAAATATTATCATAATCTTCTCGTACATAATCCCAGGATTTGTCGACGAGAATGTCGATTAAAAATTCATGAGAAGTGTACATAGACTTGGGGACAATCTGACAAAGACCAAATTGTCGAGCCACCAAATTAGATTGGAAGGCAACCATACTAGGGCTCGTGATGGTGATAGAGTAACAAAGGAATCTCGGCAGCAAGAGACGTTTCCAAAAATCCAGAGATGGTTTTTTGTGTTCTTCCCTTACTGGCGAAAACAAATCAGCCATCTAGTCTGGACCAACTTTTCCATCAGCAAAAGGAGCCATGGTCGAAGTACAGTCGACTCTTTTCAGCATAAGATTGAAGATAAGATGAAAGAGATCCGGATTAGGGAGCCCCCTGTCGAGGGGAATTTATAGGAGATGGCGTTCCCACACGCTATAAACCTGAAGAGGAGAGCAAGCTTTCTTCCTATTTTTGAAAGGTTTCAATTCTCAAGAAAAAGTGGCAGTTAGCCACAATTGCAGCAGCCAGAAATGTCCATGTACAAGCACATTCTTTTTCTTGGTGCCATTGGGATTGTAGTTTCTGATATGGTTGACCACTTCTGTCAGCGAGGAATAGAGAGAAGCCAAAATAAGCTGCCCCAGAGCCACATGTTTGCCATGGTGCAAGTGACTTGCAAGGTGAGCATACTATTTGGAATTTTGCATTGACCTGGAGCAAAAAAAACAACGTGACAACCAATACGTCAGAAAAGCAACATGCTTTTCATCAGTGATGCCGACTGTATCTTTGTGATAGTGAGATATAAAGTTATTGTAGGTAGGGTTTTTGGTCTCTCTGACGTTGAACTATATAGGCACCAGGTCGACATCTAGGTGGTTAAAGACGGTACCAGTAGGTTTTAACCCTGTGATGGCCGCAACATCCAGAAGTGTCGGGGTAATCATGCCACAGCTAGTGTGGATAGTGTTTGTCGAACCTACCCAGAAGTATAAAACCTCCGTCAGCATACTGTGAGAGTAAGGAATACTAGTACGAGAAAGGCATAGCAAGGTGTAAATGCCTAATTTCTTCCATAACGCCCCTTTTGAAGGTTCTAAACGTGCCATCCAAGCGCTGAACTTGGGACAGTCCAAAGGAGGGGCTGTTCTAAAGTTTCTGTCGAAATGACAAGGAGAGAGAGAGGGTTCATGGAAGAAACTAAGGGTTTGGTTTCTTGGCTAGTGGGAAAAAAGGCGCCACTATCAGTGGTATAAATCTCAGAGGGGGTATCAGCAGGTAAAGGACCTAAGTAAGAAACAGGTTTACTTTCAAGACGGAAGGGAATCATTACCTGGGATTGTCATATCTTGGCCTTTTCATCTGCAAAAGGAGGCTCTAGAATGTAGGGTTTTCCGTCAACGTGGTGAAGCTCGTAGGTCAGAGTTGGAGAGGTTCTCACTTGGTTGCTTGCCATTGATAACGAGAGAGATTGAATATGTGAAGAAGAAGACTTGCAGAAGTTTAAAGCTATTTGAACTATGAGAAGAAGATTTTGCAGACACACGCATGTCGAACCGACTGAAGTGGGGATCATATGAAATGGTCGAAAGGGTTTTTGACGGCCACAGAGGCTTCTATTTTACTTAGCACAATTTATAAGTTTACATTCCTGACAAGCGCCAGCGTCGAAACCAAGAGCGGTTGAACTTTGAAGAAATAATGGCGGGAAGTTTCAAATTCAAACTCTAAGGGTAGTTATTACAAGGAATCGTTCCTTGCAGGAACCAAAGACATGGAAAAATATCATGGAGTAGTTGCCATTTAGCTTCACTATCAGCCGTAGATTAATTTAGGCAGTTATCTTATGTATTACTATAAATAAGTCGTTTTTGTGTAAAATTAAGGTGTTCGCTGGTATACTCAAATTACTCGCTAATACTTTGCCCAATTTCCAACTGTAGGAAAGAAAGAGTTGCTGAGTGATTGATGTACGTGAATCACCACCATTATTTCAATGCATAATTTTTATCTTTCAGTCATTTATCTTGACATTTTTGCTAGTTCTTTATTTGTTGATCAACATTCATTTTATACTTTCACGTTCATAAAAGAGTCATTTGCACTTTATTTCGTTTAAAGGAAAGTCTGGATCCAACACTCCCTGTCGGTCACGAGTCACCAAGTAAGTAAGGATCTTAACGTCTAGATTCATATGTATTATTAGACATAGGTTTATCCCCGTCGGTCACGAGTCACCTGGCAGTCAAACCTAACATTGTGTGGAAAACCGTTGCATTGGTCTCAGCCTTAGAAAACCGTTTCTTAGGCCATTTCCCTCGACAGAGCTAGCGCAACCCCAAAAATCTTAGCATTTGTCCTAAGATCAACTGGTCGATCTTGCAAGTAACCCTTAGATTTAGGACTTGGGGAGGACCAGCAGTTGTTTACCAATTTCCACAGTAAACACCCTTCACACTCACTTACTATCTCGACAAACTCAAGCCTTCATCACTATCATTATTTTTTAAATCTTTATGCTTTGACAATTCTTTGGATATCACTTCCACCATGACTTCATCAAAAGTAATAACACCTTTCTTATCAAATAAGAAAATCCTTGAATTTCTCAAAGGATTTAGGTAATGAGATTACAAAAGTATAGCCTTGTCCTCATCATTAAAAGTATGCCTTGAACAAACATCCTTAGGTTTAAGACCGTCTTTAATGATATTTGAACCCAAGATCTTCTCCTTTTTAAGAAAAAACATCTTCTACGGGTCTTCCTCTAAAGTTTATTACCGCAATAGTGCCTCCTTGTACCTTTCTCACACTAACTATTTCTTGATTAGGATTGGGTAAATTGGTTAAAAGATTAAACTCTAACTCTGTAAGCATGATAAATCTTAATTCAACTAAAGATATTGCTCCAATCAAATAACTACATTTGTTTATTAAGAAAAAACAAGTATATATACCTCTTGGAACAAAAGTCTTTCGAATTCGGAGAAATACCTCTTTGTTTCTTTGTCTGATGGAAGAACTATTTGGATTGAAACTTTGGACAAGTCAGGATCAATGGCTTGAGTAAATACAGGAGTGGTTACTGAATCAATGTTAGAATAAGGATCTCATCCATTCGTTGCTACTCTAGGTGTTGAAATACCAAAATCTCTATGGGATAATATTTTATATTTTGAAAACAACTAATTGAACAGGAATTGTCGCTTCTGCGTATTCAGATCCGGATTTTACCCTCTAAATTATACCATCCATTGTTATGGTGGACGGTGTGCATTGCGTTAAACAAATAAATCCTTTTTAAGTAATTTGACTCTTAACTTAATTGAAAAGTAGTTTTGATTGAAAAGTTTAACTTTAAAAGGGTTCCAAGCTCTCGCTTTGGTGATTGGATCTTAAACCTATAAATACGCGCTTTCATAAATAGTTTCAAAATCACTTTCTAGAAATGTTGACTTCTTAATTAATTGTAAAAGTGCTTTCGCAGTTTTTATCAATTAATTACTAGGCAACTTTGATCTTTTGTACTAGAGGACTTCGATCTTACCCGGCATATAGGAGGTTCTACATCCATAGTAACCACCAGAATTAAGATTTAGGAAAAGTTGTAATTAAAATCAAAACCGTCCCTAAGAGTTTCTCAAAGAACGACCATGTAGAGTACTGTCGAATCGACGGTCCTCACATTCCAACACTTATAAATTTAGCTAGATAATTCTGGAATATAAATAAAAGCAATAGAATTGAGCGTGCAATAAAAAGAATCAGACATGATAAAATACTTTAAACTTGCAATTAAAGAAATGTAGAAGAAGTTGCGATAAAAGTAAAGAGACAATTAAAATAAATGAAATGTTATTAAATAAACCTGCTCCGTAGAGACTTGAAATATGATACAAGGAAATATATTTACTGAACTTGAATATGGAAAGTAAATGACGGTAGGATTGAACTTCAAAGTACATTACTCTAAACTCGATTACAGACTCGATCACTTGATACGATAATTCTCCGATGTGAAGAGTTGATCGCTACAAAATTTGACAGTATATGGCTTTAGTCTGGGACTAAGCTTGGATGCCCAAAGTGGAGGCACTAGGGGGTATTTATAGAGTTCTTAAAACCCTTAAAAATCATAAAATCTGTTACATAAGGCATCGAGAAAACTTAGGAAAGGAGTGGGTTTCTTCTTAACTAAGAGAACCCAACTTTCAACCATCTGGCCGCCCTAGTGTGTGGCAACCGTGACAAGGCCATGGCAACCGCCATGCTCCCTAAGTGGTGAAGACTAGGTGTTTTGACCTTTGGGTTGTGGGTTGGTCGGGGCTACCTCCATGGTGAACACCATGGTGGTCGCCACGAGTACAATATGCTTCATTTTCTTCCGATTTCTTCTGTCTTGCTTCGTTTCTCTGTGAACGACTTCCAATTGGTCAATTTCCTAAAAAAACCATTAAAATACCAGCATAATAGTGGAAATATGAAATAAAAAACAATATAGTGCATAAATCAAGTCAAATTCATGGTGTAATTTAGTGTCATCAAGGCTCTTCAGGAATGGGAACTTCCGGAGCCGGAAGAAAAAGAATTAGAGGAGTAAGAGCAGGTTGGCACGTAGAAATCACAACATTCCTCTTCCTCATATCTTTCTTAAAGCAGAAGAATTGAACTTCAGAAGCGACGGAGTGCATTCATTTCTTGAAGTTATTCAAGAGGAAATCAGTCTCTTTTGGACCCAATCCATCAGAGGTAACATCTGCCAATATCCACGGGAGGTCTACAAACTCATATTAAAAATTGAGTAGTAATTCATTAGAGGGAGGTGGAAGTATGTTGGTTCGAAGAAAGAGGGGATTAGAAGGAGTGGAGTTGGGATATGGATCTCTTTCATGATCTGCAATGATTTTGAGAGTTTCTTCTTCAAAATAGTGAGCTGGTTCCAAATGTTCTGAGTTGGTTAGAGAGTCTTCTGATGCGGTCACTGATTCATCTATGTAAGATGGTAGAAGGAGGTTTTAAGTTTGAACTGATGAGGTGTTTGTGGTGGTTAAATGTTTCTTAGGAGAAATAATGGATTGAGGTTTCAAATTAGGGGTTGGAGTGGAAGTGGTTTGGATAGAAGAACATGAATTACTACTTTCATTAAGAATATGAGGAGTAGATGAAGAGTCCTTAATGGAGTGAGACTTGTGTTTCCTTTTCTTCTTGGCATGTCCAGATGAACCATCATTAGCATGCATTTTGAACGACTTTCTTTTCTTCTTCCCAGCGAAAGAAGGATGAGGAATGGGAAAGATCTTCCTTGGAAACATAGTTATGTATCTTTAAGAAGGAGGAGGTTCAGAAAATATTGCAAGATTGTATGCTGGATAATATGACATTGCTATTATTCTTTTGGAAATTAAATCTTCATCTAGATTACCTAAAGGAATGATGGCTTCATATATTATTCCCATATTTACTAAGTTTCTTCCATCTAGAGAATTTCCAATCAAAACTTCTAGGTTACCAGTTAAGTTTAACGCCTCCACTAGCCCATTTTGCACAAGAATGTTTGTGATTAGCCTTCCCATAGGAATCTAGTTTTTAATATTCTTATTACCATTTCTGGTCTTCTTGATGATATCCACCGGATATCTAAATAAGACTGTTGGCATAAAAATCTTTTCTCTAGTAGAGATGAAATACAATATATACTTCTAGTCCATCTCAATAAAGTCTATGGAGTCTGGGGATCTCCCGTGTTGTACACATCCTCTGAGAATTCTGAACCAGATTCTTAGATTCATGGGAAGATCAAAGATGCAAACAAAATCCTCTCCATTTGAGAAGATGAGAGGAATGATCTCAAGCATCTTTTTTGCATAACAATCCCACTTGTTGTCCCAATAAAAGATTCATAGCAGAAGCACAAAGTTCCTTCTCCATCATGTTGAAGAAGTTTTGCAATGTCTCTTTGAGAAATTTATATGTCTTTTCCCAATACTTTTTATCATATGTAACCACATGGAGAAATGAATGCATGAATCATGAAATATTTGACCAGTTCAGGATAAACTGGGCATTTCAATCAATCGAAGAAGGTTTCCCATCCTTGGGTTTTTAATATATCAGTAAAATCATACCCATTTGTTTTCAGATTATCAAAATACACTCGTAACTCATAGAGAACATTTAGCTATTCAACCAGAATGGAGAGATGAATGTCCAGGTCTTGTTGAGATTGTTGTTGCTGAGCAGTTCTTATTTGTTGTTATTGAGACAAAGTACTTTGAATAGTAGGATGAGCAACTTGTTGTTGTTGTTCAGACATTGCTGAAGATAAACAGTAACACGAACAAGGTTTTTGGGGTTTGAGAGATTTTAGGGCTCAAAAACATGAAAGTGTAGGGTAATGGTAGCGAAAGTGTGTGAAGTAGAGTGAGTGGGTTTCAGATACAATTTCACAATGATGACAAAACCTTGAATATTGCAAAACTTTCTAACAAGAGGTAAAACAAAAATATTTTAACCAAATCCCAAAAGGAAAAACTTGTCTTCCAAAACATATCATCAAGGGAAAATGTGCTTTACGAAAAGACAATCTTCTTTCGCTAATTCACTAACCTTTCACTATCCTGACGCCTCATTAATGACTTATACTCTTCAGTTTCCTACGAATAGAAAATTTTCAAAAAGAAATAGATTATGACTTAGGGCGATTCTGATACATGAGAAATTCACTTTTCAAAAGCCTCACATTTCAGAAGCGAAACAACGTAAGAAGATACTTACCTCATATTCTCTTAGAGAGTTGATTTAGTTCTTATTGTAACCCCATAATTCAATGATGACTTGGTTCTGAAAAGCTTACTCATATCACCCAAAATCAATTCTTCAGAATGTGATGATCTAGATTTGTGCTTCCTTAGAGGGGTTTAGATGGCAATAAATTCTAGTTTAACATCTCCAGCGTCCTTTACATCTTGTTCTTTTGCAACAACTTCATTACATTCAGAACTTGAATAGGTAATCTCCAGATATGCAAATATCTTAACTAGATTTGACTTTTCAAGGTCAAGCTTTACATCAAATATAACATGAATCGATTCTTCAACAATACGTGTCTTAGTGTTGTATACTCTATAGCATATTGAAGTATCCTAACATGATACATTTCTTTGCTTTAGAATCAAACTTGTTAAGATTCTCCTTAGTGTTCAGAATAAAAAAATTACATCTAAATGGATGGAGATATGAAATATTGGGTTTCTTATTCTTTCGCAATTCATAAGAAGTCTTACAAAAAATAGGACTAATAGAGATTCTATTCTGAATGTAACTAGTTGTCTTAACAACCTCTGCCCAAAAGTGCTTTGCCATGTTAGTCTCGTTGATTATGGTTTTGGCTATCTCTTGTAAAGTCCTATTCTTCCTCTCTATAACCCCATTTTGCTATGGAGTTCTAGGGCAGGAGAAATCTTGGGAAATACCATTCTCATTAAATTGCTTCTCAAATTTTTTTTTTTTGAATTCGCCACCATGATCACTTATGACGCTGACAATTTTAGAGTCTTTCTTGTTAGAACAAGATTTGTTCTGATCAATATTCTTAGTTTTGATGATAACAATGTATATGAATTTTGCTTGAGACAATGTGGTACTCTAATTCTATGCAATTTCCATTTCAAGAAATATATAAAGAGTATGCACAAAATCAGCGCAAGAAGCACTGACTCAGAAGGTTCAAGTATGCAACATCAGAACATGCTCTCGCAAGACATCAGAAGATTGTCAAGTTGAATCTGAACATGGTCTATTGAAGCATCGGAAGAACTTGAGATCAGAAGCAGAAGCACTGAAGTTCTCATGATATCACGCTAGAAGCTCTTCAAGGTCAGAAGACAAGAAGATGCTCTGCACCAAGCTGTTTGACTCTGATATATTCAAACATTGTATCAACAAAGATCAGATCAGAAGCAAGTACAAGATGGCAGGCTATGCTGACTGACAAAAGGAACGTTAGAAGCTATTAAAGGCAACGTCAGTTAAAGCAGGAAAAGCAAGGCTCGAGGTAGTTGACAAAAGAGTGAAACATTAAATACAATGTTGTACGGATCACGCAACGCATTAAATGCTCCTAACGGTCATCTTCTCAAACGCCTATAAATAGAAGTTCTGATGAGAAGCTGAATACAACACTTTGCGCAAACTTACAGAAACGCTGTCAAATTCAAAAGCTCTCAAACTTCATCTTCAACCTCACTTCATTACTGTTGTAATATCTTAGTGAGATTAAGCTTAAACTTTAAGAGAAATATCACAATTGTGATTATAGCTTTTAAGAAGTATTGTAATACTCTTGTAAGAATTTGTTTACATTTATTTGTAAAGAACTAGAGGAGATCAAGTTGTGATCGGATTCTCTAGAAATTCTTAGAGGGTATCTAAGCATTGTGTTCCTAGAGTGATCAGGTTGTGATCAGAATACTCTAGAAGACTTAGAGGGTATCTAAGTGGAACACCATTGTAATCTTGTGTGATTAGTGGATTAAATCCTCAGATGAGGTAAATCACTCTAAGGGGGTGGACTGGAGTAGTTTCATTAACAACGAACCAGGATAAAAATCATTGTACAATTGTTTTTTATCTTAAGAGTTTTAAAGTACACTTATTCAACCCCCCTTTCTAAGTGTTTATCTATCCTTCAATTGGCATCAGAGCGTCGATTCTAAGGTCCAAGCACTTAACCGTGTTTAGAAAAGATTCAGGAAGAGAAAAACGCTAAGTCAAGATGGCTGAAACTCCAACACCTACATCTACATCTGGCTCTGCTGAGCAATACAATGGAAACGGTAACAATGGCTACACTAGACCAGCAGTATTCGATGGTGAAAACTTTGAATATTGGAAAGATAAACTCGAAAGTTACTTTCTTGGTTTAGATGGTGACTTATGGGATCTTCTGGTGGATGGTTACAAACATCCAGTGAAAGCTAGTGGTGTAAAGCTCTCAAGACAAAAGATGAGTGATGATCAAAAGAAGCTATTCAAAAATCATCACAAGTGTAGGACTGTTTTGCTGAATGATATCTCTCATGCTGAATATGAGAAGATATCTAACAGGGAAACTGCCTATGATATATATGAATCATTGAAAATGACTCATGAAGGAAATGCCTAAGTCAAGGAGACCAAAGCTCTTGCCTTGATCCAAAAATATGAAGCCTTCAAGATGGAGGATGATGAAAACATTGAGAAAATGTTCTCAAGATTTCAAATGCTAACTACTGGATTAAGAGTTCTTAACAAGGGATACACCATGGCTGATCATGTCAAGAAGATCATCAGAAGCTTGCCAAGAAGATGGGGTCCTATGGTGACTGCTTTCAAAATTGCCAAGAATCTGAATGAAGTTTCTCTTGAAGAATTGATCAGTGCTCTGAGGAGTCATGAAATAGAGCTGGATGCTAATGAACCTCAGAAGAAAGGTAAGTCTATTGAATTAAAATCTAACTATAAAAAATGCACTAACGCTTTTCAGGCTGAAGAACAAGATTATGAAGAATCAGAATCAGAGAAGAAGATGAACTGTCCATGATCTCCAGAAGGGTAAACCAACTCTGGAAAAGCAAGCATAGGAAGTTCAAGAACTTCAGAAGTTCTAAGAAGCTTGAAAAAAGAGAATCTTCTGGAAGCAAAAAATCTGACAAGAAGAAGGTCACATGCTATGAATGCAATGAGCCTGGTCACTACAAGAATGAGTGTCCAAAACTTCAGAAGGAGAATCCCAAGAAGAAGTTTCATAAGAAGAAAGGTCTTATGGCAACGTGGGATGATTCTGATTCAGAATCAGAATCAGACTCTGAAGGCGAGCAGGCAAACATTGCACTGATGGCCACAGTTGATGATGGATCAGAATCTATATCAGAGAAGAGTTAGTTTCCAGTTTAACAGAACTTCTGGAACTCAAGGCTCATCTTAGTATCAAATACAAAAAGCTGAAAAAGCTATTTGATTCTGAAACTAAGAAGCTGGAAGTGGAAAATTCTGAACTGAAGGAAAAAGTTTTAAAATTATCCAAAGATATTGGATCTCCTTCTGACTCAGAAAAATCCATTCCTAGTCTCAATCATATTTTGAAAGAATATGACTCGAGTTTTAGAAAGTTCTTATCTAGAAGTATTGGCAGAAGTCATCTTGCTTCTATGATATATGGTGTCTCTGGAAACAAAAGGATTGGCGTTGGCTATGAGGGTGACACCCCACACAAATTTGAACCTGTAGATGATTTGAAAACAACATACAAGCCATTGTATGAGCAGTTCAAATATGGCCACTCACATGATATTAGGCTCACTTCACATGCCAAAAGCTTTCATGCTACACACACTAAGAAGCATGTGACACAACCTAGAAAATATCATGCTGCTAAACCTAAGGAATATCATGTTGTACCTCTAGTTGTTTATTATGCTAAACCCAAGTTCAATCAGAACTTGAGGAAAACTAACAAGAAAGGACCCAAGAAGTTGTGGGTACCTAAGGAGAAGATAATTTCTATTGCAGATATCCTTGGCAGCAAAGAAGACAAAGCACAACATGTCATGGTACCTGGACTCTGGGTGCTCGCGACACATGACGGGAAGAAGGTCTATGTTCCAAGACATGGTGCTTAAGTCTGGTGGAGAAGTCAAGTTTGGAGGAGATCAGAAGGGCAAGATAATTGGCTCTGGAACCATAAGTATTGGTAACTCTCCTTCCATATCTAATGTACTTCTTGTAGAAGGATTAGCGCATAACTTATTGTCCATAAGTCAATTAAGTGACAATGGTTATGACATAATCTTCAATCAAAAGTCTTGCAAGGATGTAAGTCAGAAGGATGGCTCAATCCTATTTACAGGAAAGAGAAAGAACAACATTTATAAGATTGATCTTTCTGATCTTGAGAAGCAGAAGGTGACTTGCCTTATGTCTGTTTCTGAAGAGCAATGGGTCTGGCACAGAAGATTAGGCCATGCTAGTTTGAGAAAGATTTCTCAGATTAACAAACTAAATCTGGTCAGAGGACTCCCAAATCTGAAATACATATCAGATGCTCTTTGCGAAGCATGTCAGAAGGGTAAGTTCTCCAAACCTGCATTCAAATCTAAGAATGTTGTCTCTTCCTCTAGGCCGTTAGAACTTCTACACATTGACCTGTTTGGCCCAGTCAAAATAGCATCTGTCAGAGGGAAGAAATATGGATTAGTCATCGTAGATGATTATAGCCGCTGGACATGGGTAAAGTTCTTAAAACACAAGGATGAGTCTCATTCAGTGTTCTTTGAATTCTGCACTCAGATTCAATCTGAGAAGGAGTGAAAAATCATAAAGGTCAGAAGTGATCATAGTGGCGAATTTGAGAATAGATTCTTTGAGGAGTTCTTCAAAGAAAACGGTATTGCCCATGATTTCTCTTGCCCTAGAACTCCACAACAAAATGGAGTTGTAGAGCGAAAGAATAGGACTCTACAAGAAATGGCCAGAACCATGATCAATGAAACCAATATGGCTAAGCACTTCTGGGCAGAAGCAATAAATACTGCATGTTATATTCAGAATAGAATCTCTATAAGACCTATTCTAAATAAGACTCCTTATGAATTGTGGAAGAACAGAAAACCCAACATTTCATATTTTCATCCTTTTGGATGTGTTTGTTTCATTCTGAATACTAAAGATCATCTTGGTAAGTTTGATTCTAAGGCACAGAAATGTTTCCTTCTTGGATATTCTGAACGCTCTAAAGGCTACAGAGTATACAATACTGAAACATTGGTTGTAGAAGAATCAATCAATATCAGATTTGATGATAAGCTTGGTCTTGAAAAGCCAAAGCAGTTTGAGAATTTTGAAGATATAGATATCTCAATCTCAGAAGCTGAAGAACCAAGAAGCAAAGTATCAGAAGCTGAAGATCTCAGAAGCAAAGGATCAGAAGAACAAGTTGCTGCGTCTTTAGAGAATCTCAGAATTTCTGAAGAGCCAACAGTCAGAAAATCTTCAAGACTAACTTCTGCCCACTCAGAAGATGTCATTCTTGGAATGAAAGATGATCCTATCAGAACTAGATCCTTTCTAAAGAATGGTAGTCATAACATTTGATCAGAATCAGAATATGAGAAGTTCTATCTTTTAACAGAAGCAAATTCTTTGTGACACAGCTGTCATCAAGCGCTTTCTGATGGTGAACACGTGTTCAGACGATAGGTAAAAGCGTGCGTGAAACTGATGGGACGCCGCCCTAGGTAACTGTGTAAATCATTTCAAATATCATGTTCTCTCACCTAACGTCACCCATCATTTAATGCATTTGATTTCAATTGATTATGTAACTGTTCATTCTCATAATTTTATTGCATTCTTTTTCAAATCCGCCCCTATATATTCATTTCAAATCATAACGTTTATTCTTTTTCACTCTCATTCTCTCTCTTCTTGCATGCATTTCTGCAACCTGTTTGCCCTTTTCTCTAACCCTAAACACAAAACCAAGAAGAAACCCAGTAATCTTAGTAGTGCTCAAATGGTTGCTTCTTCATTGCAAGTAGTTGGTACCTTGTCTCAGCAACATAATCAAGGAGAAGAACAACAGATTGTTCCTATAATCACTTGCTCGATTCCGAGGAATGAGTTAGAAGTGATTTGTGAATTAGTGGTTGACTTTGACAGTCTTGAAGAACATGAGTTTCATCTCAAGGATAACATGCTCTTTCAAGGTTGGACGTCATTATTTTCTGAGTTCTGTTGACCGGTTTATCCATAACTGGTAAAGGAATTTTTGGTTCATGTTATGGTAGCCCCTAAAGCCATTATATCCTTTGTTCATGGAAGAATGGTTGTCATCTCTGAGAACATTATGAGAATGATGTTCGACTTAAGAAACCCTGAAGGTGTCTTTGAATCTGATCAGAGAACAGATTGGGATGCCGTTCTGACTGAACTCTACACAGGTAGAGAATACAAAGCGTGTCAAAGACATGAAGGATCTTTACAAAGTCTGGACCAAGATTCTTCTAGGGTGTTTCTATCACAGAAAATCAACACATTCTCCAGATTTTATCAACAAGGAACAGCAATACATTCTGTACTGCATTGGCACTCAGAAGAAGGTTGATATTATCTACATAATTTTCAATCATATGTGGCATGTTGCAAGGGATTCCAGAAATGCGTTCAGAACGAAGAAAGGAAATATTATTCCTTTTGGAAGAATCATTACCAATCTTCTGGTTCACTCCAAGACTATTGAAGACTTGGAAGTTCAAGGAATCATCAAGGATCCTGTTACTGATACAGGAAGTTGCTTGAATGCCTACACCTTGAGAAAGATGAATCTTATTCAAGCTGTTAGAGTCATTCCTCAACCTCTCCCTGGAGCAAGAAGCAGAAGAAGTCCTGTTCTTGCTGAGTTCGAAACTTTCTTCAGAAGTGAGCTGCCAGAAGTTAAGGCCAAATACCTTAACTCTCTCAAGGAAGGTGGTGCTCAAGATGCCCCTGTTAAAGGTGGTCGTAAGAAAGCTTCTACTTTCAGGCATGCAGTTTCAGAAGATGTTTCAGAAGCTGCACCAGAAGTTGTTGCCAATAAAGAAAGAAGGACAAAGCGTAAGTTTGATCGTCCTTTTGTTAACCAGGAGAAGGAAACTGAAGAAGAAGTTGCTGCATTAGTTGATGAGAATACTGCTGAAAGAGAAGTTATTGCTGAAGAAAATCAGGAAGTATTAGTTGAAAATGAAAATACTAAACAAGAAACTGTTGAGAGGAGGAAGAAGAAGAAAAGAAAGTTGAAGAATAATAAGAATGTAGAAGAAGGAAAGGAAGTAGAGAAGAAGAAGAAGAAAAAGAAAAGAAAATTAATTATAGAAGATTCGGATGAAGAAGAAGAAATTCCAGAAGTTGTGAATCAGCAAGAAAAAGTAAATCAAGAAGCAGCAACTCAAGAAGTTGAAGGTCAAGAAGCTGTGGATAGAGAGAAAGAGAGACTGGAAACTGCCAGAATAAGGGAAATTTCTCTTGGGAAGGCAAAGACTGTGTATGAGAAGAAGAAGAAGAAGCAGATAAGACTTGAAGCTAAATTTGAAGCTCTTCAGAATATGTCCAAAGGTATACATTTTTCTGAACCTGTTTCTGCCGCTGTTTTTATTTCAGAATCTGTACCAACAGAAGTTCCGGTTACCCCTCAACCAGAAATTTTACCATAAACACCCCCATCAGAATCACCTCAACTCACCCATGTTCTCACATCTCCTTCTTCTCCCCAAACCAAGGTTCTTACCCCTCCTTCTTCACCTACCACAAACGCTCTCATTCCTCCCTCTCCATCCTCAACTGACGTTGCTTCTGACCATCCCCTTGAGACTCTTGTTCTTGATATCCAACCCCTTCAAACCCTCTTTCCTCCTCACTCAAATATCTCCACTTCTCAACCTCCTCCTCATGCTAATTATGAACCCATTTCATCCCCCACTCAAAATAATCCCTCCACCTCTGAACTCCCAGATTCTGCATCACATGAGCAATTGCTTCGTGATTGCAACTATACACCCAAGCCTTGTCCTGAACCTGAGTTAGTGGTGTTAGACTCTAAGAATGAAGCAGAATCATCTCTTTGTCTCGATAGAGAACCTCAACCCTACTTCCTTCTGAAACCAGACTCCGCCAAACTCAAATTCAAATTCCGTAAGGAACTTTCTGTTGGTGTACATTTTGGAGTGGTAAACATTAGGATGCAGGAAGGGTTAGATGCCTTGAAAGCTGCATATCAAACCAGGATGGATGATGTGGCTTTCAGAAATCTCTAGAGAATCTTCAGAAGAAAGATGGACTCTATGTTTCTGGAGCTTCAGAAGAAATGCATAGCAACAGCTCCAGGTCCTCGTAAGATTCTCATACCCTATGAAGACTTCTGGCATAGTCCTCTTGGAGGCAGGTATTGTTTTGAAGAGAAATTTTTTGTTGATGAACTGGCAGAAGCTTCAGAAGCTGAACAAGAAGCACATTCTTGGGAGATTGTTGTGTGGAAGCCAACATTTTCGGTTCTGACTGGAGATTTAAAATGGCTATTCAACTGGCTAAGGATGAATCCTTCTGAGGAAGCACCAGATATGGTCATTCCTGAAGTTGTCTACCCTTCAGAAGTGGCTGCTCCCATTCCTCCAAAGAATCTGGCTGAGATTCTTCAAGCTCTGGAGAATGAAGATTCTGTGATTCCGGATCCAGAATATGCTGAGAATGCTTCTGAATCAGATTCAGATGTTGAGATGGAAGATGCTGAGAATCATCCTTCGGAGAAAATTCCTGTTCAGGAAAATCAAGGTGATGTTATCACTCTAGATGCTGCTGCTGGTAATGCTATCCCTCTGAATGATAGCAATGTATCTTCTTCTGCTGAACCCTCCATTCTGGTGAACGCTATCAAGGCTATTCAACAGAATCAAGATGTTCTTGCTTCTCGCCTGGATAAGCATGATATAGCACATGAAGAGTTCAGAGACTTCATAAAGGAACAGAAGGAAAGCAATGTTGGGATTCATGACCTTATGGCCAAGATAGTTTCCAAACTAGGCTAGTTGTAGTCTTTTGTGTCTTAGTTGTCTCTTTGTTCTTGCATCTGTTTCTCTGCATCTCCTTTTGTATCTTCTGATAATTTTCTGATGAAATCAATGAATATTATCTTCTTTTCTCTCATATTGTTTGTTTTTCATCTTGAATCTTTTTATGCTTTTTAATGTTATGACAAAAAGGGGGAGAAAATGTGATAAATGATTTGATTTATATTATCAGTTTCTGGGAGTAAGTCTCCACATTTCTAACAGAATTTTCAAGTTCTAAGCTTAAGATTTTTTGCTGGATTGAAGACATTCTGAAAAAGCTCAACATGAGAAGCAAAGACATGGGGAAAAGCAATTCGATATAGAAACATGCTCATGGAATCTGAAGCAAGCTTATCGTTGTGAAGCTTCAAGATCAGAAGCAAGAAGGAAGAATGTTCTGATATTCTCGTGGCAGAATATGCTCTAACACATTCTTATTGCTTATATGTTCTGATACTTTTTTATGTGATTCTGATACATATTATATGCTCTGATACATATCTTATGTTCTGATTCATTCATGCTCTGACTTTTGTCGTTTAGTTTGTTCTGAAACATTCCAGGATGTAGAGATGCTCTGATGATGCTCTGGTACATTCAACAATGTTCTGATACAATCTAGCATGTAATGATTCAAGAAGAAATTCAAAGCTCTGAAGCTGTCCTATGGAAGCAAGAAGCAGAAGCTCTGAATGTTCTAAAGATCTAAGCATATGTGAACGTCTCAACTGAAATGGAAAATACTCAGGGAAGTCCTTTATTTATAAATTTCTTCCAGTATTTATTTCACGGGGAGATTATTCATCTCAGGGGGAGATTGTTAATCTCAGGGGAAGACATATTCATACATTATGTTTATATGCTTATGCTATAACTGTGTAATTGTCTTTAGCTGTCTGATATTCTGAATGCAAATTCATATCATTTATATATGTTTTTGTCATCATCAAAAAGGGGGAGATTGTTAGAACAAGATTTGTTCTGATCAATATTCTTAGTTTTGATGATAATAATGTATATGAATTTTGCTTGAGACAATGTGGTACTCTAATTCTATAAAATTTCCATTTCAGGAAATATATAAAGAGTATGCACAAAATCAGTGCAAGAAGCACTGACTCAGAAGGTTCAAGTATGCAACATCAGAACATGCTCTTGCAAGACATCAGAAGATGGTCAAGCAGAATCAGAACATGGTCTATTGAAGCATCAGAAGAACTTGAGATCAGAAGCAGAAGCACTGAAGTTCTCATGGTATCACGCTAGAAGCTCTTCAAGGTCAGAAGACAAGAAGATGCTCTGCACCAAGTTGTTTGACTCTGATATATTCAAACGTTGTATCAACAAAGATCATATCAGAAGAAAGTACAAGATGGCAGGCTACGCTGACTGACAAAAGGAACGTTAGAAGCTATTAAAGGCAACGTTAGTTAAAGCAGGAAAAGCAAGGCTCGAGGTAGTTGACAAAAGAGTGAAACATTAAATGCAATGCTGTACGGATCAAGCAACGCATTAAATGCTCCTAACGGTCATCTTCTCAAACGCCTATAAATAGAAGTTCTGATGAGAAGCTAAATACAACACTTTGCGCAAACTTATAGAAACGCTGTCAAATTCAAAAGCTCTCAAACTTCATCTTCAACCTCACTTCATTAATGTTGTAATATCTTAGTGAGATTAAGCTTAAACATTAAGAGAAATATCACAGTTGTGATTATAGCTTTTAAGAAGCATTGTAATACTCTTGTAAGAATATGTTTACATTTATTTGTAAAGAACTAGAGGAGATCAAGTTGTGATCGAATTCTCTAGAAAGTCTTAGAGGGTATCTAAGCATTGTGTTCCTAGAGTGATCAGGTTGTGATCAGAATACTCTAGAAGACTTAGAGGGTATCTAAGTGGAAAACCATTGTAATCTTGTGTGATTAGTGGATTAAATCCTCAGGTGAGGTAAATCACTCTAAGGGGGTGGACTGGAGTAGTTTCATTAACAACGAACCAATATAAAAATCATTGTACAATTGTTTTTTATCTTAAGAGTTTTAAGGTACACTTATTCAACCCCCCCCCCCCTTTCTAAGTGTTTTTCTATCCTTCATTTCTCATTTTGCACTTGAGTACAAAAGGTGGTGAACACAAAATGTGACTCATCCTTGTGTTTAGGAAATTTAACTCATGTCCATCAAATGAAGTCTTCAACAATGACTAAGTCATACTTATTACCATTGACATAAGCAGTTTTCACTGGTCCAATTAAGTCAATGTGCAGAAGCTCCAAAGGCCTTGAGGTAAAAACATTATTTTTAGCCTTGAACTAGGTTTTTGAAAACTTCCATTTCTGGCATGCTTAACAAAGAGCCTTTGACTAAATTAAGCTTTTCCAACTGAGAGATCATTATCATGCTGACATGGCTAACTGTCTATACCATGTCCATTGCTCTTCGTTAACAGACATAAGACATTTTGCGTTATGATCTTTAAGACCAGAAAGTCTAATCTTATAGATGTTATTTTCCTCTTACCATTGAATATGATAGAGCCATCCTTTTGACTAACAGCTCTATAGGAGTTTTGATTAAAGATAATATCATAACCATCGTCACTTAACTGACTTATGGATAATAAGTTATGCATTAGTCCTTCAACAAGTAAAACATTATTAATGGAAGGGAGATAACCATTACTAATTGTTCAGGAGGTAACAATCTTCCCTTTCTAATCGCCTCTGAAACCTATGACTCCTCCAGGCTTAAGTTCCTTGCGTTGGAACATATGCCTTCTTTTCGTCATGTGTCGCAAGCAGCCATAGTCCATTTACCATGAGTGGTGTGTTAACTTTGCTCCTAAGGATATCTGCAACATAGATTATTTGTTTCTTAGGTACCCATAACTTCTTGAGTCCTTTTATTGTTAGTTTTTCCAAAGTTTTTGTTTGCTTTGGGTTTGGGAGTAGAATAAACATATTTACAGGAATTAAAACGACATGTTTTAGCTATTGGTTTTGCCTTTGGTTTAGGAGGAGGTTTCTCCTTAGGCACACAATCGACAGAAACAAAATAAGAGTGAAGCATATTTGCTTTAGCTTCTTGTTCATAATCAGATTCTTCATCAAATTCATAACCAATGCCTCTGGTCTCGTTTATGCTAACGCCATAGATTATCAAAGCCAACATGCTTCAACCTGTGCTTCTAGCTAGAAATATATGGAAAGCCTTGTTATATTTGCTTATGACAACATCAGTACTTTCAAAAGCTTCGAGAGGAATTTCCTTTTCAAGTATTGAACTCATACTTTTAAGATTAGAGTTTTTATCCTTAAGAGAAATTTTTTCTTCATTTAAAATGGAGAATTGTTCCTTAAGCTTACTATGTTCTTGAGAGACAAATTCATAGATCTTTTACAATTCCTTCAATTTGATCTGAAATTCTTGATGCTTTTCAAGAATCTCAAATAACGAATTAGTTAAATCAGATTGAGAGATATCAGAAAATACCTCTTTTATGTCTGAGTCTGATTCATATTCAACTTCTAGATGGATCTCTTAACCATATCCCCTAATGCTAGCCATCAGCGCCACATTAGCTTGTTTTTTCTTCAGAGTCATCTTCTGAAGAATAAGAATCATCCCATGTTGCCATAAGCCATTCCTTCTTTCCTTGAATAACTTCTTCTTAAGTTTCTCTTTCTGGATATATGGGCGCTCGTTCTTGTAATGGCCTGGCTCTTTGCACTCGTAGCAGGTAGCTTCTTTGCTGCTACCAGACTTCCTTAGCCCATAAGTAGAATTGAAGTGACCACCTATCCTTCTAGCTCCTCTGAAATTATTGCCTTGCTTCCTTTTCTAGAGTTGGTTGACCTTTCTAGAAAGAAGCGATAGTTCATCTTCATCATAACTTTCTGATGAATCTTCCTCCTCTTCGGCTTGAAGAGCTTTAGGATTTTCATACTTGCTGGCATGCTATAGAGCAATAAATTTCCTCTTTTCTGAGGTTCATCTTGTTCCAACTCTATCACATGATTTCTTAAAGAAATATCAAGTTCTTCAAGAGAGGTGTTGTTCAGATCTTTGGCAAGTTTAAGTGCAGTTACCATTGGCCTCCATTTGATTAGCAAGCTTCTGATAATCTTCTTCACATGATTTGAGGTAGAATACCCTTTGTTTAGGACCTTAAGGCCTACAAAAATAGTCTAAACTTTGAGAACATGTTCTCAATAGTTTCATCATCTTCCATCTTGAAAGCTTCATATTTTTTAATCAAGGTGAGAGCCTTGGCCTCCTTTACTTGACAATTTCCTTGGTGAGTGATTCTCAAAGAATCAAATATAGACTTAGCAGAGTATCAATTTGTTATCTTTTCATACTCCATTTAAGAAATCACATTCAACATAATGGTTCTATCTTTGTGATGATTCTTATACTCTTTCTTTTGTTGGTCGTTCATACTTCTTGTTTAGACCTTGTTTCCACTAGCATCAACAAGATGTTCGTAGCCATCGACTACCATTTCCCAGAGATCAACATCATAACTAAGAAAAAAACTTTTTATTCTATCCTTCTAGTAATCAAATATTTCTTCATCAAAGATTGGAGTTTTAGCATTGTAATATTCTTTTTCATTGATAACTGGTGGCGCAGGCGGCGTTGGACTTACCATAGTGTTTCACAGAAAACTTATGGATCTTTATCTGACACGGTTAAGTGTTTGATACCAGAACCGGAGCTCTGATGCCAATTGAAGGTGCGTGAAACACAAGAAAGGGAGGTCTGAAATGGGTTTCAATATTTAAAAACAATTTCTTCCCAAATTAAAAACGCAAGAACACAAGAAAATAAATAAATAACATAATTATTTTTATCCTAGTTCACTATTAACGAAGTTAATCATGTTCACCCGCCAAGGTGATTTCGCCTTATCAATAAGGGCTTAATGCACTTTAACCAAACTGATTACATAACCACAATAAAGACTACCTGTCAATATTGCAAACCACAACAAAGACTAATTTTCACTTGTTGAAAACCCCAAAGACTAATTGTCTACGTCTTCATGAGAATTCTGACTAAAACCCTACTCTCTCAAGGAACTATCAACTTCACTCATTGAATACAAAGGTTTTGTGTTTACAGAGTTTCTTCTTGAAAGCAGATTACATAAGTTTGAAATACAATCAAATAACACAAAAGTGTTAAGCAAGTATCGAACAAAAGCTCACGTGCTGCAAGTTAACGAACAAAATTTCACTTGCTTACAAAATTATACTAAGAAATGATTAGAGTGATTTTAGCAGCGTTTCAGCATAAGTTTTGTAATGTTGATTGTTGTTCTACTTTGTTTTCTAAGTCTTCTTTTTATAGGTTCAAGAAAGAAGTCAGTTGAAGGGTAGAATTGGAATACTTAATTCCAACTGTATAGTTTCAATGGTTAGTGAGGGAGTGGTAGACAGTATGATACAATAGTACTGACCTAGCGCCATCCTATCCGAGTAGAGGAAGAGTATATACCACTTATTATTTCCTCACGTGAATTCAAATTTGATCTTTTTTCTTCTAATCTTCAAAGGCTTCAGATAGTAGATTTTGAAGCATGTTTAGAAGGACCAAAAACATTTAGTCACCAAAACCAAAGTATTCAGAACTTGTTCAATCTGAACCTTGTCTTCAGATTCTTCAGCACTTGGTCTTTTGAAACTTTAGAACTTAAGTCTTCAGAGTCTTCAAATCTTGTTCATTCAATACCCTATTTTTAGAACTTCAACACTTGATCTTCAAATCTTCAGAGCCTAAGTCTTCAGAGTCTTCAGAACTTCAGCACTTAGTCTTCAGAAGCTTTGTTTTCATAATCTTCAGAACTTGTTCTTCCAGAACCTTGTCTCCAGGATCTTCAGAACTTGGACAATAGAATCTCAGAGCTAGAGGAGGCCCCAAAACCTCTATCACTAACGTTCATCACAATCATTGTTATAAAAGTATTCTCAAACTTGACTAAATCTGTAAACACATTGGTTTCTTCCAGAGTCGAAGTGTGTTGAATGCAGAACCTGATGATGTCACACGCCTTTTCTTTAGAGTTAGAACATGTTAGCAAAAGCTACACACTCGACATAAACCGTTAGAGTACTTAATTGTTCTCTAAGATATCATGTAATGTTATCATCAAAACCAAAGGCCAGATGCATAACCAACTCTTGTTCCTACAACTCTAACCCCAAGTAAAAATTTAATCTTCAAAAATCCATCATTTGAGCTCTTACGTACACTAAGCACCTAGGTTAGGTGCCAATTACCATTAGAAAATTCAAAGTTTCACTATAATTGATTCATCTCACAACCTTGCATCAACCTATTGAATTATGTTCATTAAATGAATAGTATATGGTTGAATTCCCAAGAAAGAGACACAGACCTTAAAGGAAATAGTTGACCAAGTATTTTCTTAGCCAAAACCCAACTGAATACTAAAACTCCCCAGACTGCACTCTAGATTACCCACTGACCCTACAAACCAACACAGGTTTTTTCAACATGATTTGTCTTCACTCACACGCTTTTCGAGAAACTTCCCAAAAGGTCACTAATCCAAATACTATTTTAAGTCAAGTACGCTTAACTATGGAGTTCTTATTTGTCAGGCTACCAAAAAGAAGATGCATCTTGTTGGTATAGGTAGTACCAATCAATCCTTATAAACCTTCCTTCATTCATGCAGTCTCATACCTATACAACCTCAGGATCCCTCTCATTCAATGTGAATAAGGCGACCACTCCCATCCCTCTTCGGCCTCGGGAAAGTCTCATTGTCATGCCTCATTCATCGAAAACCACTCCCCGCCCTCGTTGTTCTCACGTCCTCGGTGTTACATGCCCACTAGCCTCCGCTTGGTTCGTCCCCGAACCACATCGTAGTAGGAAAGATATGGCTCTGATACCATTTTAACGCCCTAGATTGCATTCAGGATTACCGTCTGACTCCATAAACTAACATTGGTCTTTTCAGCATGCTTTGTCCTCAATCGCACGTTTTCTTAGAAATTTCCCAGAAGGTGACCCATCTAAGCCAAGCACACTTAACTATGGAGTTATTATTTTTCAGGCTACCAAAAAGAATATGCATCTTATTGGTATAGGTAGTACAAATCAATCCTTATGAGCATTCCTTCAACCATGCAGTCCCATACCTGCACAGCCTTAGGATCCCTCTCATTCTAATGTGAATTTGACGACCACTCCTCGCCCTCTTTGGCTTCGGGAGTGTCTCATTGTCATGTCTGGTGCACCGATAATCACTCCACGCCTTCGTTGGCCTCGTGTCCTTGGGTGTTACAAATACAACTACTCAATGTATCTAACTCCCGTTCTATTATTAGGAATCTAACACTAAATATCTAACAATGTTGTTGTTTCTCACCTCAGAGGAGTAATCGTTTATTTTTTTAGTCTAACAATCACAATCATTTGAGTATCGATGAATGAAAATTTAGACAATCAATCAAATAATGCAAGCACAATACAACCATAAATTATCATAGATTATTTCTATGATCAATAATTAAGGCCGATGTAACCTCGTTTAGTGATTCGTGAAAATCATTATTTAAGAATAGACTATCCTTACTAGTTTATCTCTAGTAGAGTTTGGATCACCACTACACATATATATTAATCTATTTTATGCTAACTATCCCAAAGTGTACAAAATCTTTCCCCCACCTTTTGTTGTTGAAAGCATTGTGAAATTTTCCTCGGGCGTCGCTTTCATATTTTTTAAAGAGCCTAATTTCTACGAATCATCAGATTGTTAGAAAATAATAATATATAATTAATTAATAATAACTTATAAAATTTTATTTTAAAGTCTTAAATATTTATTCAATTCAAATGTTAATTAGACTATACACTCGTTTATATTTGATAGGTTTTAAAATTTACCGAGAGCATGACCTTAATAACATTTTGCATAAATAAAGTTATTTCAACATTATAATGATAATAAAATAGTAGTTAAAGTAAACTAATACTAAAATTTATGCATTATAACGGCTTACCGGTAACCAAAAAAATACTACTGGAGTCTTCCTAATTTTATAATTTCACCAAAAAGAGCATAAACAACATAGAACTGGTTTGTTTTAATGGATGAATGAAGTGAATATTAAGGGGTAGTGACTACCCTATTTATGCTACTAGGAAAATAATATAAAATTACTTTGTAGAGTATTTTAGTTCATGCTACCTATTCTTTTTCAAGGTCAATAAGGAAAGTAACGAGCTTATGCGTGAGATCCTTCATGCTCTAGATTTTTCTTTTATTTAAATTGGTAGTTATTAGATTTCTACCTTTTTGTTGTAATAATAATACTAATAATAATAATAATAATAATAATAATAATAATGACAACAATAATAATAATAATAATAATAATAATGACAATAATAATAATAATAATAATAAAATTTATAACAATTATTCGTTACGTTTAGCAATTCGTAAAATTTGAGGATGTTACAAGCATCGCTAGGCTCGCGGCCTTCGACCCTCAGACAAACTTGAATATTTTTATGGAAAGTTTCCTCACGTGCAAGTGAGTCCTTTCCTCCTCCTTTGACAGGATGCGGGGGGGGGGGGGGGGGGGGGGGGGGGGTCCAACAATCCTGAAGAAGAAATTTCTCCCTCTAAGGAAGGCTCGAACGTTCCTACATACCTAGAGTCATCAAATATGGTTATAACATCTAGTTCTACGTGTCCGCTGCTAAAAGAGGAGTGGAGGAATTAGAGGCAACGTTGATGAAGTTTTCAATTCAGAATCTATCACTGAATCAGTGTTATCGTCGCTCATTTTGGTAAAATAAAATAGAGGATGATAAAAAACTTCAATGAATAAGGTACCTTGTTAAAGAAGGTTGGCGAAGCAGAAAAAAAGAAAAAACCTTAAAGCAAAGCTCAGAATCAATTTTTGTAGTGTTCTCAAGGGAAAGGAATGAAAAAGTCTATCTGGAAACGTAACCAAAAGCTCGAAAGCCAAAAGTTAAAAACTACAAACCAATTAAATCATCCCTATTTATAAACAAGAAGAGCTAAATGATCATAACCAACTATGAAAAAAAAAGATCAATGAATAATTCCACCCATGGAAACACACCAAACTCAAGTGGACTCTATGAACTGTGCCACTCCATAGCTTATCATTTCATCGCACATGTTCAGAATGGGAAATGAAGCGTCTTAATGGTAGAACCACAATAAATACATTAGTTCCCAATCACTTTTCAAATTGATCCCAAGCAATTCCCTTTTATTTCACACTGAACTATGATATAAAGGAAGACCAGCGATACTTAAGGCTTACCTCAGCTTCTTCATCGCCAGACAAAGTCTTGGGGGAAATTTTTTTGGACTGGCCAAAGATCCATGTGACTGAGGCCCAATCCTTCTTAAGCCCACTCTACTTGACCCAACATATAAATTAGTTCGCATGCTATGAGAAGGTACACAATCCCTGATCTTCAATTTCACTTTATTCTTCTTGACATTGAATTGACTTGGGCGTTGGAGTGCAACCCATGCAGGTCCATCCTACACTATCGTAAAAGAGATTTGAGCCACCTTTCAAGACAATTATAGTCAAACTTTCATTATTTATGGTTCCTTCGAGAGGTAGAGCATCTGTTTCTGGTTCCTAAACAAAACACACACACACACACATTGTAGCGGTGAAATTGGTGAGACTAAAGCCATGGGAAAGACTTAGCTCATTTTGTTTTAAACAGAGTCACCGCCGCGCTTTATTGTTTCCAAAAGGAATGGGAGAAAGAGAGAATAAAACCCACAGAAGTTTTTAAAATCAAAACTAGTAAACTTATCGGAGATTTGGGGTAAGGGGGTTTGTTATACAAGGGGAAGGTTTTAAGCACCCCTCATATCCATGGTACTCCATGGGAACCTCTTTGTAAATGTTATTGTTTGTTTGTACATCTTTTGAAAAACATATATGAAACTTGTTTAAAATAGAGGGTGGGGATGGGAAAAGAAGTTTTTGAAAGTGAGCTCGATAAGACATTGCATCTTAGGCCTACACACCCCTTTAACAATAGGGAAGTCAGAGCTTTTGTAGTTCCTCTTAAAAAGGAAAATCAAAGGAGGGGCCAAAGTGGCCAAAATCTTTTTGGGTGTGAGCTTTAAAATACTCACAAGTTTTTAAAAGAGGGTTAAGCTTTAAAATACTTAACAAGTTTAAAAGAGGATTAGGCTTTAAAATACCTAATGAGTTTAAAAGGTTAAGCTTTAAAATACTTAACAATTTTAATAACAAGGGACCAAGCTTTAAAATACAAGGTCAATGGATTAGGAGAAGTTTCACCGGGAATAATACTTCTCTTAACACCAAGGTTTTAAAACAAAAGACATAGCTTTAACAATACAAAGGTCAATGGACTAAGAATAGTTTCACCGGGAATAATTCTATTCTTTAGTACCAAAGTTTAAAAACAAAGGGTTTGGTTGAGCTTTAACAATACAAAACAATTTTAAAAGACAAGGTAAAAAGCTTTAACAATACTTTAAACACAAGATAAAAGAGATTGGAAAGGGATTTTAAGTACCTTGACAATTTTAATCAATATCATTCCCATCCTTTTGGATAAAAAAAACAAACTTAAGCAATCAACAATGGATACCTCAAGTGTGTGTGGGGGGGGGATATCATGTGACACAATAACAAACAAGTGAGAATTATAACCAATAAATAAGAGATATGTATGTATCTAAACCCTTGGATTCAAACTCATGTATGAATGATGAATGATTAATATGATGAATAAACATGGGGTTAGATAAACAACACATAAGAAAAATTAACAAGATAATGGTTAAAATAACAATTATGTACAAAACAAGGATTAAATCAACAAGTATGTACAAGATAACAAACTTAATTAATCATGGATAAACAAATATCAACATGTTTTTGGATTAGGGTTTTAAACCTAGGGTTTTCAAATTAGGGTTTTTAATTACGGTTTAATCATAAACACCTAATACTAATTGATTTTAATTGTTAAATACCTATTTCTTTAAGAGAAATGGTCTAAGGGTACATAAAGTAGTCAAAGGCATCCTATTCTAACCCTAAACAAATTTTTACAAAAACATACAAAGTCACCTTAAAGAAATATTCAAAAAGAAATGTATTTTTGTTGATTTTTTGATATTAAAAGACTTGTTTTTGGTTTAATTTTTAAATGAGATAAAAATAATTACTTTTGGGTTTTTTAATTATGACATTAAAATAGACAACATAAATGAAACACACAAAAAAGAACAAGTTAAAAACATTAAAATTTCAATTTGTTTGGATTTTTTGAAGTTTAATAAAAAGTAAATAAACAAGTGATAAATATATGGATTTGTGGGAGCCAAGGCTTGAACCCACGCCCTATCACTCTATGCACAAAACATGGGCCAACTGGGCTGCGTGTGCATGGTGATAGAAGGATGCATTCAATTCAAAATATAACACTTAGTGAAAACTGAAAAAAAAATGTAAAATAAATCAAAAGTCTGGGGCGAGAGGGATTCGAACCCCAGACTTGTAGCATGAGAGGACTAAAGGCGCATTGGTTACCAAGTGGGCTAAACGATGAATTCGTTTATGGAATGGAAACAAATAATATATTTTTAAAACACGCGCTGAAAATGAAGTTTGAAACTTCATCTTCCTCCTCGCACCAGCAACAACAACACCATGGCTAATTTTTGAATTCTTTCAAATATCAATCAATTTTAAAAAAGTAAAACACTAACATGCTCAGATTTTAACCACGATCTCAACCATGTAATTAACATAAACTAAAACTCATTCAAACTCTTGAATTTTCCAGAAATGCATATGAACCCTAAAAACAATTTCAAATTAAATTCTTAAAACAACAAATCAAGCCCTAAAACCTTAGGGCTTTTACTCCCTACATGATTCTAAACAGAAATGGAATAAGTTTCAATCAAATTGATGTACAAATGAGTAACTTCGAGTTTAATCTTTTTACCTCTAAAAATGGAGGTTGAGCTCTTGCTTAGTGGGATTCCAGGAATGCTGCAACTATCTAGAAACCTTCGGGGACCTCCAAGGAAGCTTTTAGAATGCTCACAGTGCTCTTCAAGTGCCTGCAACTTCAAAAACAATTTCACCTACAACAAGAAAAAGTTATGGCTGGAACTTGAGGTTCTAGGTGTTACAGATCCAAAACAGGTGTTTGGATAACTTCTAAATGATGTTTAAAAGGTACCCAACATAAAAGGCCTGAAAACGCACGAGCCAAATTGGTTTTGACAAGTTTGGTTCAAAGAGGTATTTTAATGGAGTTTTGAAAGGTGATTTTCTGTTTGGGGCCTTTGGTAAGTGTTTAGAGGTTATGGATAGCTTCTATATGATTAATAGAAACTATTGAAAAGACTAATTTGATTTGAAAGTGTTTGGTTTGGATTTTGGTAAGTTATGAGCTTGAAAGAAGCTTTAATGGAGGTAAAAATGTGATTTTTGGTTAGGGGACCTTTGAGAGGTTGAGGAAGGTATGGACATCTTCTAAATGATGTTTAGAAGTTTTCTAAACCTTTGGTTGACACCCAGAACTTGTGGAACTCAAAATCACTATGAAAATGCAAAGATTGGAAAATGAGAATTTCAAGTGAGGCAGTGACTTGGAGAATTCTGGTGTATTTGATGCAATGGCCAATGCCCTCTATTTATAGGCAAGGATTAGGGTTTGTGGAGGGAAAAAATTCAGAAGTTTGAAGCTCCCATGTGACTCTTGTACCACCTTGCTTATTTGTGAAGAAATGAGATTTTGGTTTTCCCATGGAAGATACAAGCTCAAGCATGCTTCTATGACTTTATTCTGAGTATGGTTCTTTGAACAAGTTATATGGGCTGCAAGAAAGGAATCTTTGCATTTGAAATGGTTTTGGTTCATAACTTCTTCATCTTCATTCTTGAATTCAAGTGTTCATGGTGCCTTCTTCACAAAATCATATCTCATTGATCAAGCCATGGATTTTCATGCTAGTGGTCTCTTTGGAAAGCCCTTGCTACTTAATTCAATTCACTTGTTGAAAGTTTCCTCAAACTCTTTTTGTATCATGGAGAAAAAAGGCCATAAAGTTAAGAAAAAACTAGGTGAAAACATAGAAATTTTCTAAGTTTTTTAGACATAAACCTTCTTAATCCAAAATCTCTCAAAATAATCACTTTTAGACAAAAGTTGCATTGTGATAAGTTGTTTTTTTCAATATCTACAACTTTCATGTTTGAAGATTTTTGAGTTTGTAGGCAAAATTTGGAGTTCCCAAAATTAGGTCAAAATTCACTTAAAACCCTAATTTTGACTTTTGTTGACTTTTTTATTCTTGATTAATTCTTTGAATTTTCTTTTATCAAATGTCTTCAATATCCATATGATGATGATTTGGATCCTTACAAGTCCATAGTTGACCATTTTTCTCAAAAGTCAAAGGTTGACTTGCATAGTTGACTTTTTCCAAATGAACTGCAGTTTTGTGATTTTCAAATGAATCAAGCTCTCCTCTTCAAATGAATGGTACGAATGGAATATAATGTTGATTTGAATGCCCTTTAATCATAGTTTGAGTCTTGGAACCATGTCCTGATTAAAAGTCAACCCTCTAGTGGAATTAGGTCAAAAACTCTAATTGGAGCCTCTGGTGAATTTGAAGTTGATTGATCTTGCATTGAACCACCCTTGGATCATGATATTGATTAGAGAATCCTTTGAATCATTGAAAAATTTTGAAATCCCTTGTGGGTCTCAAAAACCTAATTTGCCTAGCCTCTTCTTGATCAGTCTCATGTCTTCGGGCACAAGCAACAAACAACAATTTTTTTGTATTTTTGTTAGCAAATGATAAATGCATGATGATAATGATGATCCTAATATTTAAAATATGACGGGATCTCAGTGGTCAAAAATTGGGGTACAACACACACATACATATATATCGTGGAAAACGCTCAAGCATAACCAACAATCTAGATTTAACCTCGATCTCATTACAACACTTGAGTGCCCTAAAGATATCAACAATATCCCTTATGGCCTATGGACATATGGAGAATTTATACTACAAAATATTTTTATTTACAAGAGAACCATTTAATGTGTGTGTTCTTGAGGTCAGTTGTTCTCACTCAATCAATTCTCGGTCTCGTCTCCAAGATAGAGATCTTCCCGTGAATTTCAAGGCAGTAAAGAAGAATGGTATTTAGGCTGGCCTCAAAGCTACTAACACAATATTAACTTCATACATATAATAGTAAGGACTCTAGGAGCATTTATTTCGAACAGATCAAACGACCAAACAAGACCATCCCAATAACAAATGGTCAATTCAGAATACCCTCACAAAGGAACAAAGAATAGGTGGACCTTCTCCAAAGGAACGCACACCAGCTGCAAACTACTTGCTTATCATTAATCACTGGATTCAATCCTACGGTCTCCGCATTTTACAATGTGGCAACTAGGAGCAGTTAAAAGTACACGTAATAAATAAGCTTATTTATGAGCTAAAACCGGTACCTTTTCATTCACATTTGTAAAATTTCACCTATTTGACCTCACTGATTCGACAATTAAGTGCTAACCTTGCAAACACATCCTCACTTTATCGTATCGGAGACAACACTGCCACATTAGAGAGCTTTACATCCACACGTCTTCAATCTTTTGTTTCACACTTGAATAATAATGTATTAATTTAAAATTTTGTTTAATTTTTAGGGAATTTATTTATCTATTTTCATTTTTTTATATTTATAACTTTTCATTAATTATAATGAAATAATTTTTTTTATCAAATTTAATTTCTTTTAAGATATTTGTCTCATTTTATAAATACATGCAAATACACTTATGAAGACAATATAGATAGTGAGTGGAAGATTTAATGTTTACGGTATAGTGTGCATGCAAATACACTAACGACCAAGACAATATAGTTACGGAGTCGAAGATTTAATGTTTATGGTATAGTGTGCACAAGTGTAATCCATTTCTTGTATTTTATCATACGAGTCTATGGATTAATGTTTATGGTATAGTGTGCACAAGTTTAATGTTTATAGTTTCTTTAATTTTTTTTGTCATGATTGAACCATGACTAATCTACACATGACCTCTAAAAAATTGAGACTGTTTGTCGATCGTGCTTGATCAATTACTTCTTTAAAACATGTTCATTCTCTATTTCTTCCTACTTTCTCCATTTCATAATGACTCTCGTTTTAAGAAAAAAATATTTATTTCAAAGTAAATGGTCGTTCTCACTTTGCAATGTCTTTTCAATATAGAAATGATTCTATTTTTCAATTGTGTCATTTAATTATGAATTTTTCTTTACCCACCTCCCTATGGGGGTCACCCCAGCGAAAACCCCACTTTACCCCTGTTTCGAAAATGCATTTCCGAAGTAGTTTTTTTTTTAAAATTTTCTTAGACTTCGGAAGTGCATCTCCGAAAACACCTCATGGGGGGTGTTTTTGGAGATGCATTTCCGAAAAAACCTTTTTTCAGATTTCAGTGTAATTCGGAAGTGCATTTCCGAATTATGCAGAAGTATTTATTTTTTTTATGCTTTTTCTAATAGTCCCGTACGAAAGATATACAAAACGTATAATATATACAAAACGGAAAAACCGAACAAAATAAACGACATATCAACGTAAAATACTAATATAATAAATAAAATTCAAATAATATATATAGACCGAATCATAATGTGCGAAATATATAATCCGAATACAAAAAAAAAACCGGACCCCTACTGGGTATGCCTAACCCTCTCTCCCTGGGACCTCCTCTGCCGCCTGTATGCCGCCGCACGGCCCACATCAGTGACAATCCTCTCCATCACGGCGACTGCCTCTGGACCGCCCTGATCAATGATACCTCGATCAAACGCGTCCCGCCCAAGCATCTCTATCCGCTGGCAGATCGGCAGGAGATCAATGGCGTGGTCATCCTAGGCCTGCTGGTTCTCCAGGATCTCCTCGTGTGCTGGCCTAGGAGCGCCGGGAGCGTCGGGTCTCATAAGAGGATGTGACACCCGATAGAACCATGTGACATAGCCCTCCACACTGTGCCAGTCCTGGGTGACCCGAATGCGACAATACTCCTCTGGGACCACATGACGCTCCCAATCCTCAAAAGGTGACCTGGGTATCATTTGCACATATCCAAACTGCCGCATGCACCGCTCAGGGAGATACCGCACCATGGTATTGGTCCCGCATGCCAACCAGCCAGAATATAACGATATGCCGTCAAAGGGGACAACATGAGTGTAGTCGCTGAATGGCCTCCAAGTGACGTCATCGTGCATCGTGCGGTCGAGGTACCCACGGTATGGTCCCACTACATTGTTCCCCCTCTAGAGAACGTATCTGGCGGCCCTGGGCATGGCGTCCTCGTACATAGGATCAACGCGGAAGCCGTGGATGCGGGAGAAATAGGAGATGATCCAGCTCTGAAACACAAACACGATAATGTATTAAAAATAAAAATGGAACATAAATAAATGTGAAACAATTAAAACGAAACGTATCGTAAGTAGTGTGCAGGATCCGGTCAACTGCCTAGTCCTCCAGTTGGAGGCCTCATTCAGCTTCTGGTATAGGTATGCCAGAACAGCTGACCCCTAGTTCCACTGGTGAACGGTAGTCAAGTCCATGAAATAGCGGAGGTAGGTCATGTCGACGTACCTTGCACTCTTGTCCACAAAGAGTGCAACGCCTACCACAAACATGTACCAGCACCGGAGAGCGCAACCACGGTGATACTGCACAAATAGGGCGTCATTCGCCTCCTCGGATTCGATCGCCGCCACTAGGTGGTGCTCGAAATAAGCGCTCAGTGTGGTGAACCGGATATGAGGCCCATTTGTCGTCATGCACTCAAAGTCAGCAACTTCGGGCTCCATACCCAAATAGAGAGCCATCCACTCACTGGCTTCGATCCTCTGGATCCGGGAGTGGTCCAACAGCATCCCCCTGATCGGCAAGTGGAGAAGACACTGCACATCATGCAAGGTGATCGTCATCTTCCCAACCGATAAGTGGAAAGAAGACGTCTCCTTGTGCCACCACTCCACAAAGGCACCCTGCATGCCGTGGCTGATGGTGGTATACCCCGTCATGCACAGCCCACTAAGCCCTGAAGCTCTCACCGCGTCGTTAAACCACTCAGCATTCGGTTTAAACAGACTAAAACCTTCCGGGAGTGGTTCACCATTTTCAATGTCTCTCTCTCCTGTTACGACAAAAACATATAAAAAAGTATGTTAATTAGACCGTTAAGAAAATATTGAATAAACGGCTAAATTATAAATGATTAAATAATATAGTCGGGCAAATTATAAAAAATACCTCTCCCTCCCAGATACGCCGAGCGACGTGCTCGTGGTAGGTAATCAGCAAGGTAGTGTCACTGGGCCCTCCAGGGTAGCCCTCCTCCTGCTCCTCCTCCTCTCCGTGTGGAGGGTCAACATCTGGTACCTCCTCCGCCTTGTGGTATGTCACTGCCTCCTCCTCCTCCTCTCGCTGGCGGGAAGAAGATACCCGAGTCAGACGACTCCTCGATCCAGATGCAGAGGTACCCTCGTCTGCACGGGAACTCGCACACGTCCCCGGCCCTTCCCCCGGCCCTGCGTCGACGCCAGCTGCGCCGCCCGCTCGCGTCTAGCCGACGCAGTCTGGGTCTCTCTACCCTGTCTGATGCGTGCTTGGTTGCCTGCCATGTTCCTGAAAACAATTGAAATCAATAAATATGCGAGACAATAGAAAAAACTAAAAAAAATCATTTCTGATACACTTCGGAAGTTCATTTCCGAAATTGGGAATGGAGGTGTTTTCGGAAATGAACTTCCAAAACACCCCTGCGAAGAAGTTTTCTGCAACTTCCATGGCAAACCCCAAAAACAAACTTCAAAGCTACATTTAATCATTCTAAACAACCTAAATACCAGTACCAACCTACCCCAATATAATTTTTGCAATTTCTAAACACCTTAATAGAGATTTGAATCATAGATCTAAAAATCGAAAAACTTACCGATTGAAGAGATTGGAGAGCTTTTGAATGTAGTATAGCAAGGTGATTGGAGTCTTTGATGTAGCCTTGGAAGTGGTTTGCAAATAATCTCTTTGGGGTTGAGTTTGAAGTTGATTAGGGAAAATGAATTGGGGGAGGGGCTGTTTTGCTAAATCTGCAAAACACGCAGTATTTCGGAAATGCACTTCCGAAATGCTGTTTTCGGAAATGCATTTCCGAAATAAGAAAAAATTTGAAAAAAAAAGGCGCTTTCGGAGATGCATCTCCGAAAACAGCATTTTCTTGCTTTTTGGAAATGCATTTCCGAAGTCACGGGTATATATGGTTTTTCACTAGAGGTGACCTAGAAGGTTGGGAGGTGGGTAAAGAAATTCTCTTTAATTATTACTCTCTACACTACTTTCAATATATTAATAAGATTAACTAGTGTGATACCCATGCTTTCACACGAATACCCGTTTTGACTCGTTTATTTTGTTCAATATTGTATTTTTTTTACAGAAAAAAGAAATTTATGTAATTATTATTATGATGTATTTTGTTCAGTAAAGATACATAATAAAATTAAAAATGAAATTGATAAAGAATAAAATATATATTGTAGTAGCAAAATTATAAGCGTTCGCACGAGTACCCATAGCACGCTTATTATTCAATATTGTAATTTTTACAGAAAAAAGAAATTTATGTAATTATTATGATGCATTTCGTTCAATATTATGATTAGTAACTTCATGTTTCTGTTAATATTCATTATTTTGATCAGTAACTCCGTGTTCCCGTTAATATTTATTATTTTGATCAATAACTTCGTGTTCCCGTTAATATTCATTATTTTGATCTATAACTTCGTGTTCCCGTTAATATTCCAAATTTGATCCCGTTAATATTCAAAATATTCATCAGTAACTTAATGTTTTTGTTAATATTCAAAATTTTGATCAGTAACTTCGTGTTCCCGTGAATATTCAATATTTTGTCAATAACTCCGTGTTCCCGTTAATATTCATTATTTTGTTCAGTAACTTCGTGTTCCCGTTAATACTCAAAAGTTATTCCCGTTAATATTCAAAATGTTGATCAGTAACTTAATGTTTCCATTAATATTCAAAATTTTGATCAGTAAGTTCGTGCTCCCGTTAATATTCAATATTTTAATCAATAACTCGGTGGTGCTGTTAATATTCAATATTTTGATCAGTAACTCCGTGTGACCGTTAATATTCAATATTTTGATCAATGAAATTCATTTTCCCGTTAATATTCAATATTTTGATCAATGAAATTCATTTTCCCGTTAATATTTAATATTTTGATCAATAACTTCATGTTCTCGTTAATATTCAATATTTTCATCAGTAACTTCATGTTCTCGTTAATATTCAATACTTTGTTCCGTAACTTCATGTTCCCGTTAATAGTCAATATTTTGATCATTAACTTCATGTTCCCGTTAATATTCATTATTTTGATCAGTAACTTCGTGTTCCCATTTATTCCAAATTTATTCCCGTTAATATTAAAAAAATTGATGAGTAACTTAATGTTTTTCGTTAATATTCAAAATTTTGATCAGTAACTTTGTGCTCCCGTTAATATTCAATATTTTGATCAGTAACTTCGTATTCTCGTTAATATTCAATGTTTTGATCAGTAACTTCATGTTTCCGGTAATATTCAATATTTTGATCAGTAATTTCGTGTTCCCATTAATATTCAATACTTTGATCAGTAACTTCATGTTTCCGTTCTTATTCCATATTTTGATCGGTAACTTCATGTTCCCGTTATTATTTTGAATCAACAAAACACTTTTTTCATTTATAAAAATATTTATATTAACAATACAGTTTTTTCGTTTATAAAAATATTTGTATCAATAATAAATTATTTTTAGTTTCTAAAAATAAAAAATATTTGTTTCATATATTTTATTAAATTATCAATTATTTCTCAAGAGGATCAATTATGTGTATCGGGCTATGGTACAGTGGAATCAGTGCAACACATGTTTCTGCATTGTGAGTTCTTCGGCTCCCTTTGGTCACAGGTTCGTTCTTGGTTAGATATTGTTTGGGCTGATCTGCTTCATCTTGAGGATCACTTTTTTCAATTTATTCACTTTTCAAGGGTAGTTGTGAATTTCTGGTTCCTAAACTTTACCTCACTTGAGATTTTTGTTGTATGGTAGAACCGTGATTATATGACTGGTATTATCAATTAATTAAATAAATAAATTTTAGAAAAAATTAATGTGCTAATTTTGATTTAATAATTGATTGAAAAGAAATAGATAATGAATATCTTATTTTTGTGATTAATAAATGAATTCTAAAACATGTCAGTTTTACACATTCTTACACAAATATATCTTATCTCTAGAATGGGATTTTGGTAGTGTGGTAATCATTTTAAATGTTAGAATGGCTATGGGTTATATTATAATGATGATGATGGGATGTTTTAAAGGGAAGAAAAGAAAACTTAAACATAACATCGTCATCAAGCATACATCCCTAACATGAAGCATACATCCCTAACATGAAGCATACATCATACATATTAGCAAAAAAAACGAATGAAATTGGTTTTCCAAATGTTACAGTGCAAAAGCAAGTACCATCACCAAAATTATTACAACACAAATTGAAACAGTTTTGATTATGTGCTATCGGTTTGATTTTATTGCAACCAAAATCAAAATTAAGGCTGCAAGATGATGATCATCTTTGCATATCAATGGAAAATCACCCTACCAGAATCACTAGTAAAGTAACCATGCGAATGTTTCCAGAAAATACCCATGCAAAAAGCACCCAAGCAAGGATGGTCACAAGAAGAGTCACAATAATGCTTTCCCAACTCATTCTCATAGCATCACTACAATCACAACAAAATATAAAGAATGATGGTTAATATTTGAGCAAGAAATTCAACGAAAATTTATCCAAATTATTAAATATTTGAGCAAACACCATCATCAGAGTGTCAATGCTGCTAGACACCAGACATGCAAAAATTGTTCCCAAAATCATGAGAATCACTTGTGTCAAAGTAATCCTCCTACGATAACTACAATCAGCACAATAATAGTTAAAAATGTGTGGATCTAAACAGGATTACAAGCTTTTGTTCCTCCAAAAATATACAGAATAACAGTTATAATATGTAGATCTAAAACCTAAGACATAATTACCTGAACAACACAGTGGCAATGTGGTGTCGTTTTTTTACCTCCCCGTTTCACTTGGGAGGACGGCACGCTAGACCCTTCACGCGAAATTTGGAAGGAGAATGCGTCCGTGGCGGGATGAATTTTGTTTCAGTTCTTCCTGTTAGAACAAGATTTGTTCTGATCAATATTCTTAGTTTTGATGATAACAAGCATATGAATTTTGTATGAGATAATGTGGTACTCTAATACTATTCAATTTCCGTTTCAGGAATTATACAAAGAGTATGCACAAAATCAGCGCAAGAAGCACTGACTCAGAAGGTTCAGCATGCAACATCAGAACATGGTCTGGCAAGACATCAGAAGATGGTCAAGCAGAATCAGAACATGGGTCTATGGAAGCATCAGAAGAACTTGAGATCAGAAGCAGAAGCGCTGAAGTTCTCATGGTATCACGCTCAGAAGCACTTCAAGGTCAGAAGACAAGAAGATGCTCTGCACCAAGCTGTTTGACTCTGATGATATTCAAACAATGTTTACACAAACATCAGATCAGAAGCAAGTACTAGACTGGAAGGCTACGCTGACTGACAAAAGGAACGTTAGAAGCTATTAAAGGCAACGTCAGTAGACACAGCGGAAACAAGGCTCGAGGTAGTTCACAAAAGAGTGAAACGTTAAATGCAATGCTGTACGGATTACGCAAAGCATTAAATGCTCCCAACGGTCATCTTCTCAAACGCTTATAAATATGAAGTTCTGATGAGAAGCAAAGGTTAACGAATTACAAACTCTGAACCAACTTGCAGAAACGCTGTTCAAATCAAAAGCTCTCAAACTTCATCATCAAGCTCACTACATTGCTGTTGTAATATCTTAGTGAGATTTAAGCTTAAACTTAAGAGAAAATCACAGTTGTGATAATAGCTTTATAAGAAGCATTGTAACTCTTAACAGAATTTGTTTACATTAAGTTGTAAGTTCTAGAGTGATCAGGTTGTTGATCAGTATACTCTAGCAAGTCTTAGAAGTTGTCTAAGCAGTTTGTTCCTAGAGTGATCAGGTTGTGATCAGGATACTCTAGAAGACTTAGAGTGTTTCTAAGTGGAAAACCATTGTAATCAAGTGTGATTAGTGGATTAAATTCTCAGGTGAGGTAAATCACTCCAAGGGGGTGGACTGGAGTAGTTTAGTTAACAACGAACCAGGATAAAAATCATTGTGCAAATAGTTTTTATTTTACAAGTTTTAAAGCTAAACTTATTCAAACCCCCCCCCCCCCTTTCTAAGTGTTTTTCTATCCTTCAATTGGCATCAGAGCGCCGGTTCTAAGGTGCAAGCACTTAACCGTGTTTAGAAAAGATTCAGGAAGAGAAAAATGCTTCTGTAAAAGATGGCTGGTGAAATTCCAACAAACACATCTACATCTACATCTGGCTCTGCTGAGCAATACAATGGTAACAATGGTTATACTAGACCACCAGTATTTGATGGTGAAAACTTTGAATACTGGAAAGATAAACTGGAAAGTTACTTACTTGGTCTAGATTGTGACTTATGGGATCTTCTGGTGGATGGTTACAAACATCCAGTGAATGCTACTGGCGTAAGGCTTACAAGACAAGAAATGAATGATTATCGAAAGAAGGACTGTTTTGCTGAATGCTATCTCTCATGCTGAGTATGAGAATATATCTAACAGGGAAACTGCCCATGATATATATGAGTCATTGAAAATGACCCATGAAGGAAATGCTCAAGTCAAGGAGACCAAAGCTCTTGCTCTAATCCAGAAATATGAAGCCTTCAAGATGGAGGACGATGAAGATATTGAAAGGATGTTCTCAAGATTTCAAACGCTAACTGCTGGATTAAGAGTTCTGGACAAAGGTTACACCAAGGCTGATCATGTAAAGAAGATCATCAGAAGCTTACCCAGAAGATGGGGCCCAATGGTGACTACATTCAAGATTCCAAAGAATCTGAATGAGGTTTCTTTGGAAGAGCTAATCAGTGCCTTGAGAAGCCATGAGATAGAGCTGGATGCAAATGAACCTCAGAAGAAAGGTAAGTCTATTGCATTAAAATCTAATATTAAAAAATGCACTAACGCTTTTCAGGCTGAAGAAGTAGATTCTGAAGAATCAGAATCAGAAGAAGATGATGAACTGTCCATGATCTCCAGAAGGGTAAACCAACTCTGGAAGAGCAAACAAAGGAAGTTCAAAAGCTTCAGAAGTTCAAACAAATTTGAACGAGGAGAATCTTCTGGTGGCAGAAGATCTGACAAGAAGAAAGTTGTCTGCTATGAGTGCAATGAGCCTGGACACTTCAAGAATGAATGTCCAAAACTTCAGAAGGAGAATCCCAAGAAGAAGTTTCATAAGAAGAAAGGTCTTATGGCAACATGGGATGATTCAGAATCAGACTCTGAAGGAGAGAAAACCAACTTTACACTGATGGCCACTGTGGATGATGGATCAGAATCTACATCAGAATCAGATTCTGAAGAGGTATTTTCTGAACTATCTAGAGATGAGTTAGTTTCCAGTTTGACTGAACTTCTGGAACTCAAGGCTCATCTTAGTATCAAATACAAAAAGCTGAAAAAGCAATTTGAATTTGAAACTAAGAAGTTGGAATCGGAAAATTCTGAACTGAAGGAAAAAGTTTTAAAATTATCCAAAGATAGTGGATCTCCTTCTGAATCAGAAAAATTCATTCCTAGTCTCAATCATATTCTGAAAGAATATGACTCGAGCTTCAGAAAGTTCCTATCTAGAAGTATTGGCAGAAGTCATCTTGCTTCTATGATATATGGTATCTCTGGAAACAAGAGGTTTGGTTTTGGCTATGAGGGTGATACCTCACATAAATTTGAACCTGTTGATGATTTGAAAATCACATACAAGCCATTGTATGATCAGTTCAAATATGGCCATGCACATGATATTAGGCTCACTTCACATGCACAGAGTTTTAACATTGTACACACCAAGAAGCATGTGACACAACCTAAGAAATATAATGCTATCAAACCTAAAGAATATCATGCTGTTCCTCCTGTTAACTATTATGCTAAACCCAAGTTCAATCAGAACTTGAGGAAAACTAACAAGAAAGGACCCAAGAAATTGTGGGTACCTAAGGAGAAGATAATTTTTGTTGCAGATATCCTTAGCTGCAAAGAGTACAAAGCTCAAAATGTCATGGTACCTGGACTCTGGGTGCTCGCGACACATGACGGGAAGAAGGTCTACGTTCCAAGACCTGGTGCTTAAACCAGGTGGAGAAGTCAAGTTTGGAGGAGATCAGAAGGGCAAGATTATTGGCTCTGGAACCATAAGTTTTGGTAACTCCACTTCCATAACTAATGTACTTCTTGTGGAAGGATTAACGCATAACTTATTGTCCATAAGTCAATTAAGTGACAATGGTTATGATATAATCTTCAATCAAAAGTCTTGCAAGGCTGTAAGTCAGAAGGATGGCTCAATCCTATTTACAGGCGAGAGAAAGAACAACATCTATAAGATTGATCTTTCAGATCTTGAGAAGCAGAAGGTGACTTGCCTTTTGTCTGTTTCTGAAGAGCAATGGGTCTGGCATAGAAAATTAGGACATGCTAGTTTGAGAAAGATTTCTCAGATTAACAAACTAAATCTGGTCAGAGGACTCCCAAATCTGAAAAATAAATCAGATGCTCTTTGTGAAGCATGTCAGAAGGGCAAGTTCTTCAAACCTGCATTCAAATCTAAGAATGTTGTCTCTTCCTCAAGGCCGTTAGAACTTCTGCATATTGATCTGTTTGGACCAGTCAAAACAGCATCTATCATAGGGAAGAAATATGGATTAGTCATCGTAGATGATCATAGCCGCTGGGCATGGGTAAAGTTCTTAAAACACAAGGATGAGTCTCATTCAGTGTTCTTTGAATTCTGCACTCAGATCCAATCTGAGAAGAAGTGCAAAATCATAAAGGTCAGAAGTGATCATGGTGGCGAATTTGAGAACAGATTCTTTGAGGAGTTCTTCAAAGAAAATGGTATTGCCCATGATTTCTCTTGCCCTAGAACTCCACAGCAAAATGGTGTTGTAGAGCGAAAGAATAGGACTCTGCAAGAAATGGCCAGAACCATGATCAATGAGACCAATATGGCTAAGCACTTCTGGGCAGAAGCAATAAACACTGCATGTTATATTCAGAATAGAATCTCTATAAGACCTATTCTAAATAAGACTACTTATGAATTGTGGAAGAACAGAAAGCCCAACATTTCATATTTTCATCCTTTTGGATGTGTGTGTTTTATTCTGAATACTAAAGATCATCTTGGTAAGTTTGATTCTAAGGCACAAAAATGTTTTCTTCTTGGATATTCTGAACGCTCTAAAGGCTACAGAGTATACAATACTGAAACATTGGTTGTAGAAGAATCAATCAATATCAGGTTTGATGATAAGCTTGGTCTTGAAAAACCAAAGCAGTTTGAGAATTTTGCAGATATAGATATTGACATATCAGAAGCTGTAGAACCAAGAAGCAAAGCTCCAGAAGCTGAAAGTCTCAGAAGCAATGGATCAGAAGATCAAGTTGCTGCATCTTTAGAGAATCTCAGGATTTCTGAAGAGCCAACAGTCAGAAGATCTTCTATACTCTCCTTAGCTCACTCAGAAGATGTGATCCTTGGAAAGAAATACAATCCCATCAGAACAAGAGCATTCCTTAAGAACAATGCAGAATGTCAGTTAGGTCTTGTTTCTTTGATCGAGCCAACTTCTGTTGATCAAGCTCTAGAAGATCCAGACTGGATAATTGCTATGCAAGAAGAACTGAATCAGTTTACAAGGAATGATGTATGGGATTTGGTTCCTAGACCAAAAGGATTCAACATCATTGGTACTAAGTGGGTGTTCAGAAACAAGCTTAGCGAAAAGGGAGAAGTGGTAAGAAACAAATCCAGACTGGTGGCTCAGGGATATAGTCAGCAAGAAGGGATTGACTATACAGAAACCTTTGCACCAGTGGCCAGGTTGGAATCTATTCGCTTATTGATTTCCTTTGCCACTCAACATAACATCACTCTGTATCAGATGGATGTTAAGAGTGCCTTCTTAAATAGTTATATAGATGAAGAAGTCTATGTCCATCAACCTCCTGGTTTTGAAGACTCTAAGTCTCCAGAATATGTTTACAAACTTAAGAAATCATTGTATGGATTGAAGCAAGCTCCCAGAGCTTGGTATGAAAGATTAAGTTCTTTCCTTCTGGACAATGGTTTCACTAGAGGTTAAGTGGACACAACTCTTTTCTGTAAAACATCTAAGAACGATATTTTAATTTGTCAAATTTATGTTGATGATATTATCTTTGGAACATCTAATGCTTCACTTGGAAAGGAGTTTGCTAAGTCTATGCAGGCTGAATTCAAAATGAGTATGATGGGCGAACTCAAGTATTTCCTTGGGATTCAAATCAATCAAACTTCTGATGGAACCTATGTTCATCAAACGAAGTATGTGAAAGAAATTCTGAAGAAGTTTAATCTTTCTAAAGCAAAGAAGCCAAAACTCCTATGCATCCAACATGTGTTTTAGGTAAGGATGAGGTAAGTAAGAAGGTAGATCAGAAGTTGTACAGAGGTATGATTGGATCTCTTCTATACTTAACTGCTTCTAGACCTGACATTCTATTCAGTGTTTGTTTGTGTGCTAGATTCCAATCAGATCCTAGAGAATCTCACTTAACTGCTGTTAAGAGAATTCTGAGGTATCTGAAAGGTACTACTAACGTTGGTTTAGTCTACAGAAGATCTAAAGAATACAACTTAGTAGGATTCTGTGATGCTGACTATGCTAGAGATAGAATTGAAAGAAAGAGTACTTCTGGAAGTTGTCAACTCCTTGGAAGTCATCTGATCTCCTGGTACAGCAAGAAGCAAGCTACCATAGCTCTCTCAACTACAGAAGCAGAATATGTTGCTGCTGCAGGATGTAGCACACAAGTGCTATGGATGAAGAGTCAGCTAGAAGATTATCAGATATATGAGAGTAACATTCCTATTTTCTGTGATAATACTTCTGCTATATGTTTATCTAAGAATCCTATCTTACATTCCAAAGCTAAACATATTGAGATTAAACATCATTTTATGAGGGACTATGTTCAGAAGGGTGTTCTTTCTTTGAACTTTGTGGATACAGACCATCAATGGGCTGATATCTTTACAAAACCCATTGCTGAAGATAGGTTTAAGTACATTCTGAAGAATATCAGTATGGACTTATGCCCAGAATGAGAAGATGAGAAGATCTTTATATGAATACTTTCTGAAATGTGTTAGGACTAGGCAGCTATAAGAAGTTCTGAAACTAATCAATTAGAAGTTCTGATTCTGTTATTACTAACGTTTCATTATCTAAGTTGATTCAGAAGCTCTTTTAAAGCAAAACAGCTGTCACCAGTCTTTCCAGAAAATGAACACGTGTTCACTATTTTTGGACAAGCATGCGTGCAGTTGAGGAGACGCCGCCCTAGGTAACTATGCAAATCATTTCATTTTGTCACTTTATTTCTCCTAACGTCATTTCTCATTAAATGCATATTGATGTCATTTTTTTAATCATTTCTCTTAAACAGTTTTTCTTTTTACTTTATTTTCTTTTCTTTTTCAAACCATTTAAATAACCCGCTTCATCTTCATTTCATCTTTTTCACTCTCTCTCCATCTGTGCATCTCTTTCTCTGCATTCGTTTTTTTTTAACCTTAGTTTGTGATATGAAACCAAGCAACATCATCATGTATTCATCATCAAGTTCATCAAGCCCAGTAGAAAGACTCTCTTCTACTCAGATTCTTCTCCGCAAGTATGGGTATGCTCCTCTGAAAACCTGCTTGATTCCCATTGACGAACTGGAAGTTCTCTGTGAGTCTGCTGTGGACTTCAACAACCTAAGAGCAAACGGTTTTCTGTGTGATGCTAGAATATTAGCACAGGGATGGTCAAACTATCTCGATAGATTGGTTGGACCAATTTATCCTGAACTGGTGAAGGATTTCTGGGTACATGCAACGGTTACCCCAACTGCCATCATTTCCTTCGTGCTAGGGCATGAAGTGGTTATTACAGAAAAGCTCATCAGGAAGCTATACAACCTGGATGAAGAAGAAGGTTGCACTGGCCCTCAACCTGGAAGGGTTAACTGGTATCAGGTTGAACAACAAATCTCTCTTGCTTTCGGAACTGAATCTCATAAAACCGGTACTTTAAGGCCGTTTTATCAAGTGTGGACTGAGATTATTCTGGGTTCTCTTCACCACAGGAAGAAGCTATTCTCCTCCTCTGCCTACAACAGTCCTGATCACAAGTATACTCTCTTCTGCATTGGCAGAAAGATAGAACTCAACATCTCTCACATTCTGTTTGAGAATATGAAGACTTCTATTGTTGAGTCAAGAGAAGAAGAAAGGGCAAAGTATCCTCATATTCCAAGGAACACTATTCCTTTCGCCAGAATGATATCTGACATTCTGACTGAAAGTAATTTACTGGATTCTATCAGGACCCTTGGAGCGTCCCAATTTCTTGGAGTTGTTCAAGGTCCCGTCTTCAACGGTGTGGATTTGTTCAGACTTGATCTCATCCAGACGGTATCTTCTGTTGGTACAAGCTTTCCAGATATTCTGTCAAGGAGAGTTCCTGTTGAAGGTTTTGCCACCTTGTTTCATTTAGAACTTCACAAGGCTGTCAAGCACCACTTGGAAGATTCTGTTAGGAAACAATCTGAAGTTGATCTTGCGTGGATCCGTGGTAGAGTGCTTCTATCAAAAGCTGATCTTCAGAAGAAGGATCAGAAGAAACAACAAGTTAGGCTAAAAAGAAAGGCTCAAGAAGATGAGGCCAAGCAAGCCAAGAAGCAGAGGATCACCTATGATCCTGACAAGGTGAACACTCCAGAATATCAGCAGAAGAAAATTAGAGATTCCTTTCGTACTCCCAGATCTGCAAATGCTCCTTCTGCAATTGTCTCCAGGCATGTTTTTACACCTCCTTCTGTACCTCAATCTTCTACCCAACCATCTCCTTCTAAACCACAAAATACCTTCACTATACCAAATCCTCTCTCACCTTCTCTTTCTACTCCTGTCTTAAACCCTACACCACTAAATATTCTTCCTCCAACTCCTTCTGACAAGCCATCCTCATCAACACCCATTATAATTATTCCTTCTTCACCTACCCCAATCATAGATATCCTTTCATCCTCAATCATTCCCACAGATATCCCATCTTCCTCAACCACCGCACCTCCACCTTCTCTATCCCATCCCCTAACTACCAGAAAATCCAACCCTTACTGCCTTCTCTACCCAGACTACAAATTCACCTTCAACCCTCTTGAACCTGAACCTATCATTTGTCTGGAGTTGTTCAGAAGTGAAGTGATCAGTAGGCTGGACCTCTTAAGAGATGCTTTCCTCAATGGTCTTGATGATGTTTCTACAAGAAACCTCTGGAGAAGCTTTCGCCAGGATTTTCAAGTAGGAGCTATGGGAGTACAGGAGAGACTAGTGGCTGCTGCCCTTGGTTATGCTGGTTACCTTCTGGAGGGTGATAATGGTATCTACTATCCTCCCCTCAGAAACAGGGTTGCTGTTGAGGAGAAGAGATTTGTGGATGAGCTGGAAGAAGCAAGAATTGCTGCTGCAATGGAAGCTAACCCTTGCAGGGAGATTGTGGTCTGGAGACCTCAATATCCTGTTCTGCTCGGAGACTTCAGGACTCTCTTTGAATTTCTGAGGGAAAACCCTTCTGAGAAAGACCCAAGCTTGGTCATTCCAGAAGTTGTTGATCCACCAGAAGTTGAAGGTCCTTCTGCTCCTAGGAATCTTGCTGCCATTCTTCAGGCACTTGAGAATGGAGATTATGAGGTTCCTGCTGCAGAGTATGGAGATGCTTCTATGGAAGAAGCAGATGTTGAAGATCATGTTGTTGAAACCATTCCTGTTGAGGAAAATCCTGCAAATGATCTGACTTTGGAAGCTACGGATCAGCATGCCATCCCTCTGGAAAGAAGTAGTGAAGCTTCTTCTGATGAACCTTCTCGTCTTACAAGGACTTTGGAAGTTATTCAGAAGAACCAGGATGAGCAGGGATCAATCAACGCTGAGTTTCATGCTTTCATGGAAAGGCAGAATGAGAGCAACAGTGGGATTCATGATATGCTGGCCAAGATCATGTCGAAGCTAGGGTCATCTTAGATTGAGTCTTAGACTGTTTTCCTTTTGCTTTGCTGCATCTGCTGTTGCATTTTCTTTTGCCCTTCCTCTTGTACTTCTGAACCTCTGTTTCTATGAGCTTAATGACAAATATCGTTTTCTTCTATGTGTTTGTCATTTTTTTCATCTGAATCTTTTATGTTTTTGATGTTATGACAAAAAGGGGGAGAAAAATGTGATAAATGATCTGATTTATTTTATCAGTTGCTGGGAGAAAGGCTCCACATTTCTAACAGAACTTGCAAAGTTCTATGCTTTTGAGTGTTGTCTTGCAGGAATTGAAGATCCTCTTTAAAGCTCAACATGAGAAGCAAAGAGATGAGGAAAAGCAATTCTATAAAGAATCAAGCTCTTGGAAATTGAAGCAAGCTGAGTGCTATAAAGCTTCAAGACCTGAAGCAAGAAGAAAGAATGTTCTTATATTCTGATGATAGAATATACTTTCATTCTTATTCTTTATATGTTCTGATGCATGTTTTAGTTACAAAATATGCTCTGAAACATTTTATGTTTGTGTGCTCTGTTACATAATTATATGTTCTGATACATATTTTATGTTCTGATTCATTCATGCTGACTTTTGTCGTTTAGTTTGTTCTGTAACATTTCAGGATGTAGAGATGCTCTAATGATGCTCTGGTACATTCAACAATGTTCTGATACAATCTAGCATGCAATGACTCAAGAAGAAATTCAAGCTCTGAAGCTGTCTAATGGAAGCAAGAATCAGAAGCTATGAATATTCTGAAGATCTAGGAAATTCAAGTTCTGAAGTTGTCCTATGGAAGCAAGAATCAAAAGCTGTGAATGTTCTGAAGATCTAAGCATATGTGAAAGTCTCTACTGAAATAATCAGGGAAGTCTTTTATTTATAAAAAATTTCTTCTAGTATTTATTTCAGGGGGAGATTATTTATCTCAGGGGGAGATTGTTAATCTCAGGGGGAGACATATTCACACATTGTCTATATGCTTGTGTTATAGCTATGTAATTGTCTTTAGCCGTCTGATATTCTGATCTCAAATTCATATCATTTATGTATGTTTTTGTCATCATCAAAAAGGGGGAGATTGTTAGAACAAGATTTGTTCTGATCAATATTCTTAGTTTTGATGATAACAAGCATATAAATTTTGTATGAGATAATGTGGTACTCTAATACTATGCAATTTCCGTTTCAGGAATTATACAAAGAGTATGCACAAAATCAGCGCAAGAAGCACTGACTCAGAAGGTTCAGAATGCAACATCAGAACATGGTCTGGCAAGACATCAGAAGATGGTCAAGCAGAATCAGAACATGGGTCTATGGAAGCATCAGAAGAACTTGAGATCAGAAGCAGAAGCACTGAAGTTCCCATGGTATCACGCTCAGAAGCACTTCAAGATCAGAAGACAAGAAGATGCTCTGCACCAAGCTGTTTGACTCTGATGATATTCAAACGTTGTTTACACAAACATCAGATCAGAAGCAAGTACTAGACTGGCAGGCTACGCTGACTGACAAAAGGAACGTTAGAAGCTATTAAAGGCAACGTCAGTAGACACAGCGGAAACAAGGCTCGAGGTAGTTGACAAAAGAGTGAAACATTAAATGCAATGTTGTACGGATTACGCAAAGCATTAAATGCTCCCAACGCTCATCTTCTCAAACGCCTATAAATATGAAGTTCTGATGAGAAGCAAAGGTTAACGAATTACAAACTCTGAACCAACTTGCAGAAATGCTGTTCAAATCAAAAGCTCTCAAACTTCATCATCAAGCTCACTACATTGCTGTTGTAATATCTTAGTGAGATTTAAGCTTAAACTTAAGAGAAAATCACAGTTGTGATAATAGCTTTATAAGAAGCATTGTAACTCTTAACAGAATTTGTTTACATTAAGTTGTAAGTTCTAGAGTGATCAGGTTGTTGATCAGTATACTCTAGCAAGTCTTAGAAGTTGTCTAAGTAGTTTGTTCCTAGAGTGATCAGGTTGTGATCAGGATACTCTAGAAGACTTAGAGTGTTTCTAAGTGGAAAACCATTGTAATCAAGTGTGATTAGTGGATTAAATCCTCAGGTAAGGTAAATCACTCCAAGGGGGTGGACTGGAGTAGTTTAGTTAACAACGAACCAGGATAAAAATCATTGTGCAAATAGTTTTTATTTTACAAGTTTTAAAGCTACACTTATTCAAACCCCCCCTTTCTAAGTGTTTTTCTATCCTTCACTTCCTACGATAGCACACGAACTTTTTAATTATCCTACGAAAGAGGAAGGGGAAAAAGATCTCAAATAAACCCTAGGAGTTTGCTAAGTGTGGGGATTCACCTAGACTAGAAATTCTGGAGTCCGGGAGGTCGGTTTGCTAAATGATTGGGAAAGTTTCTCCTTTGATTTAGGAGGGAAAATTGAATTGAATTTAAAGAAAGACAGACAGACTGACTATTTTTGGTTTTTTTATTAGCTCGTTGAGATTCCTTGTGAACTTCATGCCTACATATCCCTAATGGAAGTCAGAGCTTTTTGTAGTTCGGAGAACTAATCAGGGAAGTTAATTATTTTTGGTGCCTTGCTTGAAGCTCAAGGTTGAAGCTTGAATTAAATCTCTGTTTACAGTAAAGAGACATGAAATCATCTTTACAGAGAGGTATTTCTATTATTCCACGACAAACATTAAAAAGTGACAGAAAAGTTGAATTCATTTCATTAAGAGAGGGACCTTACTTGTGTATGTGCAAGTATACCAGTCAAATGTCTCTTGAATGAAAGAAGGATTTCTCAACCAAATTAGGGAAAGTTACACATGCCTGGGTTAACTGGCCAGAGCATGTCTTTCAAAATCCTAAATGGAAGAATGATTAAAATTGAAATGTTTGTTTGTTTGTTTGAATATGGTGAGATAGGAGAAATATCTCTCTAAGGATATAAGCTATGTCTATCTACTGTATAAAAGATTTGATTTTTTAACTGGCTTGTATGAGGCCCAAGCTTGAGGCTTTTGGATTGATTTTATAGACTCTGGGAGATGACTCCACTGGAAATTAACTTAAACTAAGAAATTTTGTGTTCTGTACAAAGCCCAGAATTGAGGCTAACTTTAGCTGGAGAGTGTTTATTTTGTTTTATGATTGAAAGGTTTATTTTAGTGTTATGTACAAAGCCCAGAATTGTGGCTGACTCTACCTAGGGAGACTCTATTTTGTGCCTTGTGTGAAGCCCAAGGTTGTGGCTGACTCTTAACTAGGGAAGTCTTTATTTTCTGCCTTGTATGAAGCCCAAGGTTATGGCTAAATGTTGAGGAAACTGAGTATGGATGACTCTTTGGGGAAAAGATCCTGAAGGTTAGGAATCTTTTGACACAGGAAAGGTGGTTTATCTGCCTTGTACAAAGCCCAAGGTTGTGGCTACTTGATGGTTAAGGACTCACTAGGGAGACTCTATTATCTGCCTTGTACAAAGCCCAAGGTTGAGGCTGACTCTCTAAGGGGATACCTATGAGGAGGGTTTTGACTCTAAAGGGAGTATGTGCCTTGTACAAAGCCCAAGGTTGAGGTTGACTCTTAAAATGGGGAAAGATCTACCAGTGTGGGATCTTTTGACTCAGAGGGGATTTTTGACTCTGTTGAGGATTATCCTATTGTTTAGGAACTAAAGGTTGACCCTACTGAGGATTGTGCTTTTGTTAAGCAGTAGTTGATGGATGAAAGACCCGGGTTTGAAGATTGACTCTATTGGGGGATTTGTTTGGATGGTTGACCTAAAGTAGATCCTACCGGGGAATTGGTTTTTATTGACTAAGACTAACCTTAGGTGAGATTTATTTCTTAAAAGTTGAATTTTTGGAAGCTAACCCTTTCTAGGGAATTATGACTTTAGAGGACTGATTTTGGAGGCTAACCCTTTCCAGGGGTTTACTCTGCTGGAGAGTTTATCTTTTGAAAGCTTAATTTTTTTGAGCTAACCCTTTGTTTCTTAAACCACGAACCAAGGCCACATTACAACCTGCGAAAGTCCTAATTGAAGCTAGGTCGACTATGAAAGCATATTAAGCATAATTTGTGTTATACTGACTCCTATGTTTGTTAAATTATTTCTAACCACTTTGTTTTTTCAAACATCCATCTCTAATCATCCATCTTTATTTCATAACGAACTTCAATTTCAAAACTGGCATGTGCATAACTAAGAATTACTTTTCAAAGGGTACGACTTTATCTACAAATAAATACTTAGCATCAAAGAAATATCGAAATTGGTTTAACCAAATGCGATCATTTCTAACAAAAGACTCTTGAATGGGGAACCACCTCCAGAGGGTTTTCCTAAACAGGGGAAAAATCTCAAGGATTATAAAGGCATGCGATCAAAGATCCTATTTACTAGGGGCATTCTTCCTAAGGTCCAATTGACTTGGGTCACATCTCGAAGCAATCTCAATCAGGGGCATGTCAAACATGGGAGGTATTTAAACTAAAAGGATAGAACAATATGGATAACCCTCCATATCCTGGAGATCAAGGGCATACCCTTCAATCTAAAAGTCGAAACATGTGACAAGATTATTTCCCGGGGCACTTCCTTCATAGCTTGAAGATCATAAGCATCTTTTCCCACGAAAATATTGGGGCAATGGATATCAAATCCATAAGACGCACAGCAAAAGGAAAAGGCATCCTCACACTTTACAACCTCGAACCAATCTTCCTATTAACTACGATCTTCAAAGTTAAAAAAAAAAAGGTTAAATTACTCTCAAAGTCCTTTAAGTTATTTAATTGTAACATGTTAGTCCTTCATGTTATTTTTGCTACAACTAGGTCCTTTATGTTATCAAATGTGTGCACCATTATCCTTTTTTAACCGAGAAAATGTGTTAATTATGGATGCAATTATTTCGAGGGATATAAAAATGATGAAGTGTTTCCAAAAACACAACAATCGACATTTCTAAATGATTAAAATGAGAGAAAAATGAGGCAGATATTACCCAAAAGGACCAAGTTGTTAAAAAAAAACTTGAAGGACCAAACTGTTACAATTAAATAACTTAAAGGACCTTAGGAGTAATTTAACCAAAAAAAAAACAGGATTGGGAAGTCGCGCTAACATCCTATCGTACAACATTAGCGAGTTATATACGCTTTGGTTATCAACAACCTACCATTAGAGCATCATGCAAATACATATAAGTCATGCATCGGTTGATACATTACACCACACCTTTTTAGGTAGTCTTCTTTAAGACAAATCTTACGATCCTTTCTAGGAACCTTTTTAGGTAGTCTTCCTTAAGACGAATTGTCATCCTTTCTAGGAACCTCTCCAGGTAGTCTTCTTTAAAACTTTCTTTTTCTTAGAGCCTTTCTAGGTAGTCTTTTCTAAGGCATTCATCATCCTTTCCAGGAACCTCTTCAGGTAGTCTTCTTTAAGACATTCCTTATCCTTTTCTAAGAACCTCTTCAGGTAGTCTTTAAGACAAATTTTATCCGTTCTAAGGACCTTTTCAGGTAGTCTTCTTTAAGACAAATGTTCATATCCATTCCGGAAACCTTTTTAGGTAGTCTTATAGAAGACATTATTTCACTCCACTCGTTACATCAATCAACATATGCATGATCATAAGCATTATCCCATACATCAAAACATCCAAATCATTACGAAGTCCAGTTCTCGTCCTGGAAAATCCTTACAAAGTCCAGTTCTCGTCCTGGCAAACCATCAAATCCAATTCTCGTTTGGTAGTCAGTTCCCGTCTGACTGTTACGTCGAAATCCAATGCTCGTTTGGTGGTTAGTTACCGTCTGACTGTTGCATTAAAATCCAATTCTCGTTTGGTAGTCAGTTCCCGTCTGATTGTTACATAAAAACCCAATTTCCGTCTGGAAAATTATTTCAAAGTCCAATCACACGTTTGCTTTCCGGTAACCTTACCGATGCCAGTAACCTTACTGAGATATCCTTCCCAATCGCCTGATTGATGTCTTCCGGTAACCTTACTGATGCCAGTAACCTTACTGAGATATCTTCCCAATCGCCTTATTGATGTCTTCCGGTAACCTTACCGATGTTAAGTAACCTTACTATCTTGATTCCTTTCCGGTAACCTTACCGAAGATAATGGCTTTACTATGTTTTACATCTGGTAACCTTACCAACACTAGTAAGCCTATTATTTTTATTTTCACAAATTATTTCAAAACTCGGGGTAAATTTTAGGGTCTTCCGGTATTTAATAACCCTTTGATTCGAACGTGCGAGAACTGCATACTCTCGCACCCTTCGATCAAAGAGTAATTAAATAGGGGCAACTGTCATACCCCAAAATTTGTCCGCCTTAATTCTAACATTTAAATTTTTTTTTTACTTCGGTTTTATAAATTTTTATTTTTACTAACATTTTGAGAGTAATTATTTATTTATTTATATATATAACCGTAACTTTAAATTATTTATATCATTTAAATATTTTTTATATTATTATTATTATTATTATTATTATTATTATTATTATTTCTTTCTCATTATTATTATTATTTATTAGATTTATCATTATTAAAAAAACTAGAGTATTTTCTATCAATTAGTAGTCATCACTATTAGGTAGATCTTTAGAGTCATAATATCGTTATTAAAATTAAAGAATTCTTATTTTGGATTTTTTTTAAGTGTATTAATTTTTAGATTAAAATCATAAGTTTTATATTATTACACTACTATTTGCATCAGTTTTATTAATATTACTCACATGTCAATTTTTAGTAATATTATTATTACTGGCCATCAATTTGCATCAACGGCAACAAAGATATCCGAAAGGGGCATCAGAACTGAATAAAAAAAATACAATTTTGGGTTAGTCTTTTAAAAACCTACGAATCGGATTCGGTCCATTAATAAGAAATAGCTCTTCAAGAATAGAGTAATGAGAAAAGATCCAAAATCAAAATGTTTCCAAATTCACGGCTGGATCATCTTAAAAACGGTATGAAATCAATCCACAATTAATTGGAATTAATCACCGTTGAATGCCAAAATGTTCTTTTAGTTATAAAAGCAAAACAAACTATCAGCAAGGGGGATCACCGAAAACCACAACAATAACCAGCAGTTACCATCACCATTTTTCTGACAACGACAAAACTGTCTCAAACCACATCACCACTAAACCATAAACAATCATCACCAATTTCAAAACCTCTAACATCACAAACCTGTAAATATTTTCCATCAAATAATTTTAAAATCAATTTATCACTATCATCATTTTGTTGTTGTTTGCTTTTGTTTGCTGTTCTTGTTTTGCAGAGAAAGGGAAAAGGAGAAGTGGAAACAATGCTGAAAACGGATCCAAAACAATAAGAACAAACTGCTCCGAAAGCATCCACCGCGATGACCGTAGCAGAACCCCCGGCCTCGAATCTCCGACCGCACCGCCACCACCGCGAAATCCCCCACTGGTAACACTTGCTTTCGATTTCTCCCTTTAATCATTAATTGTCTGTAAGCTTTGTTGAATATGTTGTGTGGTTTGTATTTGAGAATTTTTGTTTGAGCATTTCATTGAAAACAATAAGTGAGGGAAAAGACTGTAAAAAATGAGGAGAAGAAGTAGATCTAAATTTTCTTTCTGAATGTTAATGTTTGGGTTTAAAATGTATGATTTTGTTTCTCTTTTATTATTTCAATGCCATGTGGCATCATCCTATTGGAGCTCAATTATAGTTTGAAAAAGTCAAAAAAAAATATTTAGTGCTCTTATCATTAAAAGTAACAATAAAAAAGAGTGGAGTGGTTTCACCCACATTTCATTTTCACGTTTTTTTTTCTTTTTTCTTATTTATTAGCAGTTATTCAATTTTAATTAATTTTATTCATTTAATTTAAATCTCAAATTTTGTTAAGAAAATTTAGAGTGGTTAATTTAATATTTTAAAATTATTTTTAGTCTTTTAATTTTAATTAAACGATTATAATAAAATTATGTTTCATTTGATTAGAAAAAAAACACCAAAACGTATTTAATTAATTTTTTGTCATGAATATAATAAAACAACAAACAGTATATACTCTTTTAATTAGACTTTATTTTACATTAGTAAATTTAAGTCAAAAGTATAAAAAACCAAATAATAAAAACATTAATTTAATTCTAACACTTTCTCCCGAATAATACGACGAGTGGATGACAATTTCACTACGTCTTTGAGTTGGTCGACTCTCTATATCGTGCCGATCAAATATCCTAAAACACAAAGTTTTATAACTTAAAATTTAAAGCCGGTCGTAACACACTCTAATAGAGGCCCAAAGATTTATTTACTGTTTATGAGAAACAGTTGAACGATTGTTTGAAATGATACAAGGTTTTGTTGTCTGAAAACCTGTATCGTCTGTTTAGATCGGAGATTTGAAAACAGTTTGGAGTATTAACAAACGTCAACTTAATTAAGGTAAAGACAGAGTCTATATCTAATTAAGACCTAAATAATTAGGGTTTTAATCACAAAAATATGTACAAGAGATTAAGGTTTGAAAATCAAATGAAAACTATATTTAAAGTATTTTAAAATACTTAAAAATATGTTATTTTAAACCTAATAAAAATATACCACATAAATAATATTTTTGTGATTTTTTTGATTATTCATAAAATAGATATATTAAATGAGAAGTGTTCAAAAAATGAAGTTAAAATGAATTAATTTGATAGGTTAAATGATTGAAAGAAGTTGTGAAGAATTTTGAAGAAAACAAGTGTTAAAAAAAGAGTTTTGGCCCTTGGAGGGTTTGAACCCACGCCCTTGTGGTTCTCAGCTCAAAACAACACCACTGGGCCAAGCGCCAGTTGGTGATTATGAAGCACGTTCAATTGGTTATGTTTTAAAACAAGTTGAAAACTATTGAAAAATAAAAGGATCAAAAAGTCTGGGGCGAGGGGGATTCGAACCCCAGACTAGAGGCATGAGAGGACTAAGAGCGCATGTGAGGCCACTAGGGCAAACGATGAATTCGTTTAGAAAACGCTTACCACTCAAAATATAATAAACTTTACCCAGATTTGAATTTTGCGCGCCACAGCAATGGTCATCTTCAACCTCAAGCTCTCAAATTTTGAATTTGTGAACTTGCTTGTTTCTCAATCAAACAGGGTTATGTAAACATGGATTTCACTCTAAATTTCCTCACGAGCTCAAATATGTAACTAACACATATTTATATTAACTACATATAATGAATTAACTGAAAAACATGAAGAACCCTAAAATTTAAAAATCAAATTAAATGATTATAATGAAAGATAAATAGATGATGATAGAGGGTTTTTAATCCTCTGATGATGCTGAATGAAATGGTATTGAGTTTTAGAATAAAGAGTGCGTAAATTAAAGAGGTGGGGTTCAAAAACTTACCTCTGAAATTGAAGTTCGTGATGATGATGGAGAGCCTCTGGCTTTGAGTGAATGATTACAAAAGCTTCCTAGGACCTTGATGATGCTATCTGGGCACTTAGATTATTTTGAAAACCCCTGAAATGATCTACTCGACCACTCTTGCTTGAGCTTCAAGTAGGAATTGAAGATGATGTTTCTATACCTACAGATGAGGTGCGACCATCTGGATAGCTTCACTACACTCCAAGGAACGTGTATGAGTGCTTGGACTTGTTTGACACCCTGTGTATTGTTCTACAGACCTCCAACTGCTTAAGCTCCAAAGTGAAAATGACTATGGTGTTTCTCCACTTACAGAAGTGATCCAGATGCTTGGATCACTTCTAATGAACCTCCTTGAGATGTTATAAAGCTTACTTTCAAAAGAAAAGCTCTGGTTTGAAGAATTCGATTCTTCTTGCCAAAGAACTCTTGAAAACCATAAGCAAGAGGGAGAGAAGGAGAAAGCATGAATTAGAGTTGCTTTGGTGTGTCTAATACTGAGGAATGCACTTGTATTTATAGGCAAAGAGCTCAGTACAGATTGGAGGAGTGAGCTTGCTTAGTGAGGGAGTTTTGGTTTCTTGACCATGAAGAAATTCAAAGAATCTCCAAAATGCAATGATGGCCAAACCGAGCTAGCTCCCTATCCATTAATCTTATCTGATCTTAGGGAACATTTCTAATGCAGAGGAGTGTTCCAATTGGTTGGTGAGAAGATTCCTTTGGTGATTCATCCATTTGCCATAAATTCTCAAATGTAATCATTACATAATCACATGTTCTTGTTTTGGGAATATTCTCTAATCCTTATGCCATGGTGAAAATGAATGCATGGAATCTTCACTTATGTGTTATGGGTCGTGTAGCATCAATTAGTGGAGTCATTTGCATAAATTTGCAAAGTTTCAAAATGGTACATGACCTATAATTTTACTTCATGAGCCTATCTTTGAACCATCATAACTCCTAGCTCAAAATGAATTTGGAGAAGGTTGAGCACAATTTGGAAAGCCCTTAACATTTACTTAAATTCATTAGTTTGGAGTTTCTTCAAAATCATTTGGGAAAATTGTGAAAAATAGGCCCAAAGTTTGAAGAAAACTAGGTTAAAACACTTCAAATTTTTCTAAGTTTTTTATGACCTATAACTTCCAAAGCTCATATCTCTTAAATGATTGATCTCTTGAAAAAAGTCCCCTTGTGAGAAGTTGTTTTATTTGATGAGATCTACAACTTTCATGTTGGAAGTTTTTTGAGTTGTGTAGGTGAAATTTTTAGATCCATGAACTAGGTCAAAATGTACTAGTTTGACTTTTTGTTGACTTTTTGATCCTTGATGAATTTTCTTGATTTTCTTTGGTCAAATGACTTCAATAATCATATGTTGATGATATTGATCCTTAAAATTCATGGTTTGACCTAAAATCCTAAAAGTCAAAGGTAATCTTGTACAATTGACTTTTCCAGATGAAGTGAAATCTTGGACTTTTGTGATGAATCAAGTTCTCCTCCTCAAATGAGTGATATGAATGAATTATATTGAGGTAATAGAAGTTATTAAGCCATGTTTCGAGTTGTGAACCCATGTCCTGATTAAAAATCAACTGTCCAGGTGAATTAGGTCTGAAACCCTAATTGTCGACAAGATGAAATTGATGACTGTAGATCTTAAATTGAAGTACAATGCCTAGTGGATATTGTTATATGGATCATTTGAAGATGATTGAATCCTTGGAGTGATGCCCTAGAGCTTTTTAGGGTTTCCCAAATGTGGTCCCTGATTTTAGTCCTTGATGGGCTCAAAACCCTAGCTGAGCAAGCCTGAGTCTAGATGACTGGTGTCTAATCAACCCTAGGTGAATGAATGAATAATTTGAGTATTGTGATTGTATTAGAGGTTAATCTCATGTTGATTGGTCCTTTTCCTGAACTCTCTTGTCCTTGAGCACCCTCGATTGAGTACTAGATAAACAAGTGACTGCTCTGGATACTTGTCTTGAAATGTATGGAGATGTGACATCTCAGGGGGGAGTCAAAATTAGGGTATGACTAGAGCTGTCAAAATGGGCTACTCGGCCCTAAACGGGCCGGCCCATGCGGGCCTCGGGCTTTTCAGGGCCGGGCCCAAAAAGCCCATTTTTAAATGGGCTCTATTTTTAATACCCAGGCCCAACCCTGTATGGGCTGCGGGCTACCCGGTCCTAAATGGGCCTCGGCCCTAAACGGACCTATTTCTAAAAAAATAAAATTTTCTCCTTATTTTTCTAATAACCATAAAATTGCAAGCAATAATACTTTTATATATATATATATATATATATATATATATATATATATATATATATATATATATATCAATTTTCATATCTAAAATTACGATTTCTAAATAATCTATATAAGTTATAATTAAAATGTAAAACAACATATTAACTTAATTTCAACTATTCAAAATACATCTTAAATTATATTTAATTTTGCACACAAAATTAAATAACTTGTTCCAACAAATTTTATGATATAAATATTCATGACAATTATAGTTTTATAACAATCATAACAACAAACTGTTATAAAATTTTATAACAATTATAATTAGATTGATGGGATAATATTTTATAGCAAATTGTTATATATATATAGAAATGGGATTTAAAAAATTACATCATAACTTTTTAAATCCCATTTCAACCTTATTTTTAATTAGAATATATCATGGTGTCTTTTCTATACTATCTACATAATTATATTAGGATGAAATCTTTTAGTTTGAAATTAAGTCAACCATCAACTTTTGTTTGATATTTATACCTTTGTAATACCAAAAATAAATTAAAATACATAATACGCAAATTGTTTATAGGATACCTTTATGAATTAGGAAAGGATAATTTCTAGTTATATTAAAAAATTTAATTTTTTTCGGGCTCGCGGGCTACCCATGGCCCATACGGGCCGGCCCATATTTTTTAGGGCTTTTTAGGGTCGGGCTTAAAAAGGCCCGTATGTAAATGGGCTCGAAAAATAAGGCCCAAGCCCTAACTATTTTCGGGCCTGATGGGCCGGCCATGGGCTTCGGCCCATTTTGACAGCTCTAGGTATGACAGGCAAAAGCAACCACTAAGAGCACAAGTGGAGCTTTCTCTTTGAAAATTCCAAGAGTTGTTTCAGTTACAGCCATTGCAGGAGCATGAGCATCAGTAGTGTTGGTAACATTCATCTTGAAATCAAATTTCCTACAACAATTAGATCCATAATTAACAATTACCCCTGATGTAAAGCAAAACTTCAAAGTAATACAGTGATAATATAGCACAATCAAGGTAAGTTATTCATTTCCATCTTCCCTTTCCCTTTGACATCTTCTTTTTTTCTGTTGAATGGGAAAGGTCTAAACCCTTTCTGAAGCAATTTCTCAACCTCCTCAAACTGAAGGCCTTTCGTTTCCGGCACTAACGAATAAATCACTACAAAGCCGATCAATGAGAATCTCGTTTATCGATTGCAGGTGCATGGTGAGCTGCTTGGTTGAATGTAACACTTAATACTACAAGTGAAGCAAAGATGCCAATCAAGGAGATTAACATCAACTTTCTACTTCCAAATCTATCGATTAAAACCATGCTCAATATAGTTCCAACGACATTAAGACCAGAAGTAACCAAAGAAAGTGCAAGTGTGGTGGAGTTGGAGGCAATTCCAGCAAACTGAACTATGGTTGGGTTGTAATACATGACTGTGTTGATACTAAAAAATTGTTGAACTACTTGAACTGTGATACCTGCGTAGAGCCCTCTTCGAACTACGACCAAACACTCTTTAGTTTTTCTCTAAGACTATGACCAATTAAGCCTTCTTCGGCCTTCTCAGATTCAATGGAATCATGCATGGCTTTCATCTCCTCTTCAACTTCATCAGGGCGGTAGATTTTCGACATAATAACCCTTGTTTCATCTTCCTTGCCCTGTGGGAAAATAAACAATAGTTTGAGATTCGTTGTAATTAACCTTAATACTGACATTAAATCATAGCCCATTTCATTAGACAACAATCACATTGAAGCAAATTTTTTGTCACATTTAACGCTATTCTTCATTGGCATTGGTTGAGAAAATTTTACATGACATGAAAGGGTGAAAAGTTAATGGACAACTATATACTTAATTCAAGAGAAGTCTAAAGGGAATACTGAGTGCACCTTCATATTAGTGTCAAGCTTGCTCGCGAGAGCCATTAGTAAAGAGGACTTGCCAGAACCTGGAGGTCTAAGTAGTAAAGTCATCCCGTGCAACAAAAAGTAAGTTACCCGATTAATCACCATATAGCACACATTAAGTTCAGAACCTGTCAGTTGCATAACCTCTTCGCTCGTTATAATATCATTAATATCATGCTGTTTCATTTCAATGCAAGATGTATATCAACCACAAAAATAACTTTATTCAATCGAAGTAGCCAAAAAGAGAAGAAAACTTATAAAAAAGTTCATAAAAACATGAGCCTATAGTTGTGTAACAATCACATTAACTACAACTAACCAGCAAAGGAAATACTATAATAAGAAGAAGACGGAGGAATATTGAATGTCGCTTAGGTTGAAAACACCCCAACTTCGTTAGGATACCCTGCGTGAAATTGCATAACGTATTCAGAATCACATGCACTATCAACAAAACAAATATGAAATAAAAAAAAATACAAAAATTAACCTCTAATGCATTGCGAGTCTGATAGAGCATAGTTGGAATAGCTCGTGAACCGATTAAAACATCAACACTAACAGTCAATTTCGAATACCTAACTTCAATCATCGGTATCTCAATTCTAGCCCTACCAGAATCAGAATAACAAATAGATCCATAATTTTGAACAACAAACAAAAAACAAAAAAAAAATAGCGATAATAGAAACCGAAAAAAAAAACCTTGTCAACTGTATATACCTCAATGCAGTGACAAAAAATAAACACATCAATGTTAATTCCAAAAGATAATAGAGAGTCAAGCTACAATTTGATCCGCTGTCGCGCGCGGATCAAAACGAGTAGTTTTCAAAAAACGTAGTTAAGCGGTAACAACAACTCGGATATCGTCTCACAAGGATTCTTAGTTATTACTAACCGAAGGTAAATTGATTTAGGGGGGTTTATTTTAGTTTAGGATTCTATTATGAAAAACAAAGTAAATAATTGATTATCAAATAAGCTAAAATGGCTAATCTACTGATTTCGGTTCCGACTTATCATTGATTATTATAATTTCAATCTCCTAATCCATTCCTATTCGACTACAAAACTCACTAGCAAGCGCAACAAATTTTATATGTTGTAAGTTCCTATGATCCGAATTAAGCAAACGGATTTAAGCCCTCGCGGATTAAGCAAACACGAATTAATCAAACACGATAACGAATTAAGCAAACGCGAACGTGATTATAGGTAAGGATCATACAACAATCGAATTAAATCAATATACTCTATGAAAATTGAATTAAGCAAACAATAATCACATAATATAATTGAACGGAATAGAAACTTGATTAAAATTATTATAACCTCAAAGTATGATGGAACCCGTAATCAGCAGATTTTGCCTTGTAATTAGTTCTCCATTACAAACGTACGAAGCTTTCCAAATTCCTTCGTGAAAAGTAAACGTGAATGTAAACAATACGGCCAGACCTAGGTAAAATGGGAGAGACAAGAATTCGGGTCATAACCGAACTGGGTCAAACAAACATAACTCAGGCCCAAACTAATCGACCCAAAACTAAATAAAACTAATGTTGCAGCTTCAAACGAAATTCTGGAAAATATCTGTTTCGAATCTGACTTCGACTTTAACACGAGAATTGTAGATTTTTTTCCTAGCTTTCCGACGATTACTAGAACGCTTCGATCGAATTCCTGGAGCTCTAGTTATGATCGTTTCCGTGCAGACTGCTAAAGCTGAAAATTAAATACGAAAATCAAATAACAATAAAAATAAATTAAAATATTAAAACATAATAAAATAGAAAAATAAACAAAACAAACCATAGAAATGCCTAAGTACAAACATTAAGGAACGTGCATCAAAATTCACTGATCAAATTCCCCCACACTTGAACTTTTGGACTCCGAGCAAAATTAAATCAAACTCAAGAAACACACAACATCTGTTACTCATTCCAGACTACAAACTCTTTTGCGGTTAAGGTTGCATCAATAGGTACTAATCTTGCACACTAAAGATATCGTAGGAACACAATTCCGCAATTGTGCGGTCATAAGCCTCCTGAACATACAAACCACTTCGAATCATGTTATTATGCCAAAGCCTAACTTACTCATCCTCCTTTTTACTCTTTTTCATTCTGGCGCAATCACATCAAGCCCGTTATCTCCACACACTCATAGTAAGGCTACCGGTTAGTGACTCTGATCCTTTTTGCATGGGGTTCTGGTACCTAAGTGGTATACCCCTTTTATTCCCCAATTGTAGTTGCGGGGGATCGGACCGTAATCCTCCCTACCAAGTTCAGCACCAGAAACCTCTAAACCAACTAATAACGGGTCTTGAAATTATTTTTTTTGTAGGTTCTACAACCGTTGGGTTAAGTGACCGGGTGAGGGTCACCAAACTTAGAAGGTGCATTCCTTTTCTTTCTTTCTTTTTTTCAAATAAAACTTGGATCACTCACTTATTTTCATCGGCTTCCTTACGTAGAGCATGTGTGAGATGGTGCCGACTGCAAAGATAAACTACTCAAGAGCTATTAGAGAATGAGAATTCAAGGCTATGTCATAACAAGTATTCAAAACAATTTCCATATGCAGGAGACTTACGGTAATAAGACGATACTGATCTTGTGAACTTTTCCCAAGTCTCCACAAACTTACCTCAAATTAATCTATAGCCTAAAACTTTCAAAAGATGCATTCTTTTATTAAAAAAAAAAAACAAAAACAAAACAAAACAAAGAACAAAAGAAAAGGAAATAAATAAAATAAATGATTTCTTCTCCCACACTTAAAACATGCATTGTCCTCAATGAAAAGACATAAATATTAAAGTAAGAGGGATAAAAAGGAAAGAACACACCCGAGTAGTTAAGGAGGATAGGTGATCACATAAGCAGTCTTTCCTAAAGAGATATCTTCTACATTCTCTTCTTCCAAAGTGGGGCTCTCATGGAGTAGCTTTGGGTAATGTCCATTGAACTTGCAATTTTTATTAGTGCCTTCGCCTTTTATTCCAGGATCAAAGAAGAATCTTCGATAAATAAAAGTGTTAAATGGGCACGTGATCTTCTTTTCCACAACATCAGAGATCAAAAGATTGAGGGGCTGCCCCACCACTTTTGCTTCATCTTCCCCTTCAATTGAGACCCTATGCAAAATCATAGATGGGCTAATATCAGAAATTTCAGTCAAAGTCCACCTAATCACCTTCTTATGCTTCTTCAAAACCTGCAATAGCTTATTTTCTTGATCAAAATCAAGGTTAGAAGAAATTATAATCGAGAGTTTTTCATTACTCTCTAAATAAGCGTATTTCAAATTTTCAGGAAGTTGCTTCAGCTCGGGGGAAGGTGGCTGCTCAATGGAAGGAATCCTTGAGGTTGCCGGGATGTCAAGAGTATCAGCTGCATGAACAGCTTCATCGATAAGAACTTCACCTGTAGTAAATATGTTACCCTGCAAGGCAGCATCAATCTCAACACATACAAAACAAATGTTAGTGTCAGTACAATCAGAACATGAGTAAACATCATCAAAATCAGACAGTGATGGAAAATCAGATGCAAGAAAATCATTACGAGTATCATCAACATTTTCAGAAAGCAACTCAATTTGAAAAATAGAATGCTCTTCCAAGGGTTGTTGGTTTGATCCTTGAGCTTGCTGCATGGCATTCATCAAAGTGGAAAGCTGTCCAATCTGTGTTTGCAAAGTCTGAAGAGTATAATCTATTTGTTGTTGATATTGGAGATTATTCATAGCCATTTGCTTGACAAGGTCCTCTAGTGAAGGTCCGGAAGATGCAAAAGTGGTAACTTGGGGAGGGAAGAATCTTTCTAAGAACACTTTTTTGATATCATTTAAGCTTGTAATAGAGTTCGGCTCAAGGTAGTATAACCAATCTTTTGCAGCACCTTGAAGTGAGAACGGGAAGACTCTCAGCTTGATATGGTCTTCTATTATTCCTTTAGGTCTCAATAATGTAGAACAAACAATCTGGAATTCCTTTATATGCTTATGTGGATCCTCACCTGCAAGACCACTAAACCTTGGCAACAAGTGTATTAAACCAGATTTCAATTCAAAGGGAACAGCAACATCAGCATATTCAATATATAAACCATTATGATTAACATCAAGTGCAGCTAGCTGCCTTAGTGTTCTTTGATCAACCATGTTATCAAAATCAAGTTCAGAATCAAAATCAATTAAGCAATGCAGCAATAAATGCGAAAATGCCAACAATATCCTATAACAGCCATAAACAAATAGAATGAAGGAACACGATTAAAATAAGTTCAGAAAAATATAAAACACAAAATTTAATCTAATTAGATGAAATAAGAATTTTGATGCTGCCTTGCAGGGTAACATATTTACTACAGGTGAAGTTCTTATCGATGAAGCTGTTCATGCAGCTGATACTCTTGACATCCCGACAACCTCAAGGATTCCTTCCATTGAGCAGCCACCTTCCCCCGAGCTGAAGCAACTTCCTGAAAATTTGAAATACGCTTATTTAAAGGTAATGAAAAACTCCCGATTATAATTTCTTCTAACCTTGATTTTGATCAAGAAAATAAGCTATTGCAGGTTTTGAAGAAGCATAAGAAGGTGATTAGGTGGACTTTGACTGAAATTTATGATATTAGGAGTATTGATCGCACAACTTTTCTACTTCCAGTAGGCAAGAACTTTTTACAATCGAACACAATTTTTTCAAAAATTGAATTTTTCGACTCTAAACGCGGATTGGCCAAAACCGTGAGGAAACTAATGCCTAAACGTGAGAACACTAAACCTATGACTCTAAAAACGATTAATAACAACAAGAATCCCCAACAACGGCACCAATTTGATCCGCTGTCGCGCGCGGATCAAAACGAGTAGTTTTCAAAAAACGTAGTTTAGCGGTAACGACAACTCGGATATCGTCTCACAAGGATTCTTAGTTATTACTAACCGACGGTAAATTGATTTAGGGGGGGTTTATTTTAGTTTAGGATTCTATTATGAAAAACAAAGTAAATAATTGATTATCAAATAAGCTAAAACGGCTAATCTACTGATTTCGGTTCCGACTTATCATTGATTATTATAATTTCAATCTCCTAATCCATTCCTATTCGACTACAAAACTCACTAACAAGCGCAACAAATTTTATATGTTGTAAGTTCCTATGATCCGAATTAAGCAAACGGATTTAAGCCCTCGCGTATTAAGCAAACGCGAATTAATCAAACACGATAACGAATTAAGCAAACGCGAACGTGATTATAGTTAAGGATCATACAACAATCGAATTAAATCAATATACTCTATGAAAATTGAATTAAGCAAACAATAATAACATAATATAATTGAACGGAATAGAAACTTGATTAAAATTATTATAACCTCAAAGTATGATGGAACCCGTAATCAGCAGATTTTGCCTTGTAATTAGTTCTCCATTACAAACGTACGAAGCTTTCCAAATTCCTTCGTGAAAAGTAAACGTGAATGTAAACAATACGGCCAGACCTAGGTAAAATGGGAGAGACAAGAATTCGGGTCATAACCGAACTGGGTCAAACAAACATAACTCAGGCCCAAACTAATCGACCCAAAACTAAATAAAACTAATGTTGCAGCTTCAAACGAAATTATGGAAAATATCCGTTCCGAATCTGACTTTGACTTTAACACGAGAATTGTAGCTCTTTTTCTTAGCTTTCCGACGATTACTAGAACGCTTCGATCGGATTCCCGGAGCTCTAGTTATGATCGTTTCCGTGCAGACTGCTAAAGCTGAAAATTAAATACGAAAATCAAATAACAATAAAAATAAATTAAAATATAAAAACATAATAAAATAGAAAAATAAACAAACCAAACCATAGAAATGCCTAAGTACAAACATAAAGGAACGTGCATCAAAATGCACTGATCACTAATACAACCCTATAATATTAAAAAATTGAAGAATAAGAAGAAAATAAGAACCAGACATACTTGAAACTTTATCTTTCATGTGATTTCTCTTATCGATTTTACGGTGTACTTATAATCAAACTCAAAATTAATTTATGGATTAGGGTTGACGCAGGGGAAAGAGTTTGTGTGTTTGGTTGTCAATTTCAAGAAATTGAAGTAGCATGTGAAAATCGGTTGAGATTAATGAGTTTGAATGATGTTTCGTCGAAGAATTTTTTTGAGATGGAAAGGAAGGTGAGGTAGGTGTAAAGATGAAGAAGTTGGGGAAGAAATTGGAACGTGGATGATAGAGGAAGAAGGAAGCATAAGAGGAAGATGAAGAGGAAAAAGGAAGCAAATTCAGAGATTGAGAGAGAGGACGAAAGAGAAAGATACTAAGAATGTGAGAGAGTCGGAAGAAATTAAAAATACATTGGGTTGAATGATCCTTAATGGTGTGAGAGAAGAAGAGATATGGTAGAAACCATTTTGAACGTGGAATATGGAGGATGAACAATTTTTTGAAGAAACCGTAGAAACCCTTGTGGAATCGTGTAACGGATGGAAAGTGGAAGGTGGAGGGAAGGAAAAGTGAGAATATATGTGTCCACAGTGTCCTGTCCATGGTGCATTGTAATGTGAGGTTGGTGTTTGTTTGTTTGGATTTATGGAATCGGATGGAGCGGAATGAAATAAAATGATATTTCATTGTTTGGATAATTTAAAAATGATGGAGCGGAGCAGCGGAAAGAAGTGGTATAGATTCCATTCCATTTCATCACTTACTACCATATTCCTTCCCCTTTGATTTGGGTGAAATGAACAATTTGCCTTATTTCATCATAAAATTTCCAAACAATAAAATGATATCTTCGTCCCGCTTCGTTCAATTCCGCTTCATCCCACTCGACTCTGCTTCATTCTACTCCGTTCATTTTGTGATATCCAAACATAAACTTAAAGAACTTATATTTTGAAATGTAAAATGTAAGGAATAATTGTTAAGTGTTGGGTGACTTAATTTTGATTGAGTCTTACCCAAAATACTACTCCATTCATTATTATTTTTTTCATCATTACAAATTGAAAGATTTTAATGGTTCCCTTTCTTCATTAAATCAAAGCCTTACTCTATTTGTGGTTAATAAATGATAACAAAAAATCTGACCAATTCAAACCACATTAGAACTACTTATATCCGTTAACTAACCCTACAACAATGCATCTACATGTCACATCAATGCATCTATCTACTTGATCCGTTTTTTCAGTGGAAATCTATACCGTTACAAATCATCCACAAAAACAACAAATCATTGAAGAAAAAAAATTCAAAAATATAAAAAGTTTGATAGAAAATGACATCACAAACATTTCCGTTGGTGTTTGTTGTTCCCTAAAAACTTTACAAAATTCAATTTTTCCATTTCCATTTTCATAATAAACAAATAAATAAATAAATAAATAACGCTTCTTCAACTTCAACACCACCACCACAACACATTCTAGTAACAGAAAAACGATGTCGTTTGCGACGGAGGTGAAGAATCAATATCAGAACGAGAAAGAAAACCCTAACCCTAACCCTAACCCTAATCCAAGTTCGCCAGTGAAGAAACGAGCACCACGGTGGTCCGATTTATGGCTCAAGCACACCAAATCAAAGCCGTTGGAGCAAATGGTTGTTGCTGCTGCAGCTGCAATGCAGCTTCACTCTCTCACTTCACCTCGCAAATCGAATACCACCGCAGTAATCCCAAATTTCTCAATCATTGATCGAACCTTGTTGTTGTCTGATGTGATTCTTCTCAAGATTCTGTCCAAGCTGCCGGATTCGCAGAGGAATGATAATTCGTTGGTTTGTAAGAGATGGTTGAATCTACAAGGTCGGCTCGTTCGTTCGATTAGGATTCTTGATTGGAATTTTGTTTTGTCTGGTAGGTTGATTCATAGGTTTCCGAATCTTAATCATGTTGATTTGATTCCTGGGTGTTTGATTTTAGCACAAAGTTCGAATATTGTGATGAGTGGTAATGTTTTGTCGATGGGTGTTGATTCGGGGTGTTCGCCGAATTGGTATAATTGTGAGGAGAATATGCTTCCTGTTGAGGTTATTGATAATGGGTTGACTGCTTTGGCGGGCGCGTGTCCGAATTTGAGGAGGGTGCAAGTGATTGGTGCTAGTGAGATGGGTTTGCTTAGCGTGGCGGAAGAGTGTCCTACGTTGCAGGAATTGGAGCTTCAGAGGTGTAGTGATAATGTGTTGCGTGGGATAGCGGCGTGTGGGAATTTGCAGATTTTGAAATTGGTTGGGAATGTGGAGGGTTTTTATGGTTCCGTGGTTTCGGATATTGGTTTGACTATTTTGGCTCAGGGTTGTAAGAGGCTTGTGAAGCTTGAGCTTTGTGGTTGTGAAGGGAGTTTTGATGGGATTAAGGCGATTGGGAAGTGTTGTCAGATGTTGGAGGAGTTGACTTTGTGTGATCATAGGATGGATGATGGATGGTTGGCTGCGGTTTCGTATTGCGAGAATTTGAAGACATTGAGGTTGCAGTCTTGTAAGAAGATTGATTTGAATCTGGGGGTTGATGAGTATTTGGGTTCTTTTCCTGCACTTCAAAGGCTGCATTTACAGAAATGTCAGTTGCGGGATAAGAAGAGCGTTGCCGCTTTGTTTTCTGTTTGTAGGTCTGCTAAGGAGATTATTATTCAGGATTGCTGGGGATTGGATAATGGCATGTTCGGCTTTGCCACTGTTTGCAGGTAATGTTCTCTTTTGCAATTACTTTCGATTGCCAAGTGCCAACAATGTAACCATACTGTAGAACATGTGCTCTAATTTTCCTGTTTGATTGACAAATGATAATCTGTTTATTCAAATTTTGATGCGTGCTGTCATGAGGTTAGGCGCATGTTGTTAATGCGTTCCGTCTATTATCTATAGGAACAGATTCCGATCCCTGGCTATGGAACAATTCGTGGCCATGTTTTATTTACCTCTTGGCCGATCACTGATCAATTTAGGGGCTCCTTTCCCTGGGATATTGTGGGTGAATACCAAAAGATTCTAATTTGTGTTTTGAATTGGCCAATGTTGAAATTTCCTTAGTTATACATGTATATTGCAATCTTGTCTGCATGACTGTGGGAAAAATCTATAGTGCGCAAGCATGTTTTGGGCTCATTATGGTTGGAGTGGTTATGTTCTGTGACATTATAGTGAAACTTTTCGTTTTACTCCTGTAATTTACATTTTACACCTCTAACCTAGGACTTAAGGTTGCAGAACAGTTTTTTTTTTTCCTATTCCCTATTCTAATATTGCAACAAGTTGATAGTGAACTCAACTGAAATAACATGGAGTTTTCAAAACAACAATTTCTTTATTTTTTTGGGTCTAATTTGAAGGTGATCATGCTAATTTTAATGGAATTATTGTGCAAGTTATGAACTGAATTTGCTGTGTCATTTCAGGTGCGTAAAGTTGCTTCACTTAGAAGGATGCTCATTGCTAACAACACAAGGTTTGGATTCTGTAATACATTCATGGAAGGAGCTTCAAAGCCTTAGAGTAGTCTCATGTAAGAATATAAAGGATACTGAAATCACTCTTTCACTTGCAACCTTATTCACCACTCTCAAAGAATTGAAATGGAGGCCAGATACCAAATCTCTTCTTCAATCAAGTCTCATGGCGGTGAGTATAGGAAAGAAAGGTGGGAAATTTTTTAAAAGAACCCTAACGTGACTCTTAAATTTGTCGTGTAGTAGTAGTCAGTGTTGTCAACAGTTGGCGAACAATGGCAGTTTGTTCAAATTCCGCTAGATTATAGTGTTTAGTGTCACTATAGTTACTATCTGACAATTCTTGTAGTAGTTGTCTAATAAACATAGGCATTGTTTTAAAAACAGATTATTTTCACTGACATGGTGAAAATTGTAGCATTACCAATTTGTAAGATACTTTTTTCCGTTTCACATAGATGTTGATGGGGAAGATTATTCTTTATTTTTCTTCCTTTTGTTAGACAAAGAAAGAAGCTTAGAGATGTAAATATGTAAAAGGTAAACTAAGTTCATAGGAGTGGAAATTGGGACATCTGCATTTTCTTTCTACAATGTGAAAGTTTAGTGAAATAATAAGCATGTTACTGTTGTCTGTGATGGCCTTGCCTTTGGCTTTTGAACGTGCTAATGTATAAACTTTGCAATTTTATTTTGGAATACTTGTTTCTGGAATATTCTTATGGATGTTAGTATTAGTTATCAGTCTTTTAAGCATGTTGGCGGATTCAAGTGGTTAATGAATTTATTTCAACACAAATTGTTTAGAAGAACTTGAGTGGAGAAATGAGTGGTCACCATTCAAATAAAATAAAAAAGAAAAAAGAAGTTAAATTCACTCTTTCTAATTTAGAAGTTCGTGACTAAAAAAATTCATTGTTTCAACCCACTCCATTATTTCTCAAGCACCTCAAAACTTCAATTTCCCCCCCTTTTCAGACGTCTCTATCTAGAAGCTTCATCTCAAAGCGCATATTTATTATAGTCATGAGTTTACTATCCCCTCCCCCATTCTAAGTTTCACAAGCATTTCAAAGAACCCCCTACAATCTCAAAACTCTCATCCATTATTAGTTTCACAAGCACAAGACTTTCAAAAATCCCTCACAATCTCAAAACCTTCATTTTTATCCCAATCCAGTAGTAAGATTTACAACTTATTGTAAATATTTAAATAAATCAGTGTTTTAAAAACTCAATTGAATTGGTTGATCGAACTGGCAACTAAAAAGGTCATCGGTCTGATTTTATTGTTGGACCGGGTATGTTACTGAGCCAATAAAAGTTGGTTAGAATCGGCCAAAACCGATGAAGTGGTGATTATGAAAAATCGACAAGTCAATTGCATACCTTTTCTTCTTCAGACAAAATGATGTTGTTTTGATAATTTTAAAAAAAATTGAAATATAAGTACACTTTGTTCAAAACTTATTTGAAACAATTTTCTCTCGTTTGAAATTACACTTTGTTCAAAATTTATTTGAATTTGTATTTTGTACTATTATATTGTGTGCGATAATTACGTTTAGAATTTCAATTTCAAGAATGAACTTGTGAAATTATAATATTTTGAAATTTTAAAATTTTGTAGATGTCGTGATATTTTTTAGAGACAGAATCATCTGATTTGGCTGATTTAATAAATATAATTTTGTTATGAGACCGATTTATTCAACCAAGTTATTCAATTTAATCAGGTTTAGTCATGCAGTTTGACCAGTGACTCAGTGATTCGACCAATAAACCAATGACTCAATATCTTCACTGAATTAATGACCTATTCGATTTTTAAAACATTGAAATAAACTATGAGACATGTTTAAATTTACAATGTACTCCCTCATATCATCTTTATAAGAAAAAAAACTATTTTTAAGTTCATTGAATAGTTTGTCAAAAAAAAGTTCATTGAATAGTTAATGTATATGGACTATAATAATTATCTATCTATTATAAATAGAACTAAAGAGAGTATCTGTGAATTTCATCAATCAACTATATATCTATTAAAATCAACTCTTGCCAAACTATCAATAATACCTTTCACTTTAAAATTTTTTACACTTACAAAAGGTTAAACTAGTAAAAACTTACACTTACAAAAGGTTAAACTAGTAAAAACTTAATCTCTCAATTAACTCATCATACTTCAACCAAATGCTACCAAGTATAAGTTTATATTTGAAACTTTTTTAACTTTCACTTTTTTCTCCACTTCTTACTCTTTCACTCACCATCTCATTCTTCTTTCAAATTAAATTCATTTTTCTTTCTCTTTTCATTTTATTATTTTATCTTTTCTAACTAATTATTTTATTTTCTCCTAATGATTTTTAATATATTAAAATGAATAGTTACAATATATGATTATCATATTAAATATTTATTGTCGTATGAATGTATGCAATATTGGTATTTACTTAATTTTTTTCGACAAATTTAATCAATTCTAATTATTATTTATTGTTATTAAAATATTAATTAATCTATACTAAACCTTAATAAAATTAAAACTTTAATTTATGAACTTAGATAATACTAAATAGTCATACACACAACTAATTTTTCACCTCACGGATTACTATCAGAAAAATACCTATTTTATTTTAATAAATAATTTTCATTATTTGAGACACAAAATTCTTATTTTCAAATTTCAAATTTTCTTTTTTTAACATAGGTCACTATCAACAAAATACTTATTTTATTTTAATTAAAAAATTATCTTTATTTGAGACACAGAGTTCTTATTTGCAAATGTCAAAAAAAAAAAACTCACGTGTCACTATCAGCAAAATACATATTTTTTTAAATAACAATTACTTTTATTTGAGACACAAAATTCTTATTTTCAAATGTCAAAATATTTCTTTTTCTCACGGGAAACTATCAGCAAAATACCTATTTTATTTTAATTAAAATTATCTTTATTTGATACACAAAATTCTTATTTTTAAATGTAAAAATTTATATTTTTCTTACGAAATACTATCAGCAAAATACCTATTTTAATTCACGATTTCCTTTATTTGAGACACAAAATTCTTATTTTTCAAATGTTAAATTTTCTCTTTTTTTCACCGGCCATTATCGGCAAAATACCTATTTTATTTTAATTAACATTTACCTTCATTTGAGACAAAAATTATTTTTAAATATCAAAATTTTATTTTTTTTCTCCTATCTCCATTTTATATACATTTTTTCTTTTTTATAATTATTTAATATATTTGAATTTATATTATCATTATTCATTTTATAATTAAATAACTCATTTCGAATTCTATATTGTAGTAAATAAATTTATTCATGCGGACGCACGAGTATTTTGCTAGTAACATAATCTTCAAGATCCTAAAATGGTGAACATATCTTAGGATAGTGAACAATGTAGTCATCGCATGTCACGTGTCCGTGAGATACCTCCCAGAGTCACCATTTGGAGCAATGTTGTGGGCATTTTAGAGCACCCAAGTCCATTCTATCCATTTGAATTCTTTAAATAAGACCTACTTACATTTTTATATTATTTTATTCTTTTTAATTAATTAAACAACTATACTACATTTTTAAATATCCATACAACTTTTTAAAAAATTAAATGGATCCCACTATAATCCACATTATACCTCATTTATACTGATTTTGGTTCTTTTTATTAAAAAATTAATAAAGAAAGAAATAAGTAATGAAAAGAACGTTGTTTCCAGTGATAATGTTTGCAAACTAAAGAACTCCTTTTCCATTTAATTATTCATTATATTCTGAGAGCGTGGCTTAGAAAAATGTGTAGGAACAGTGAAATGCTATCGATCTTTATGCTCTTAGAAGCTTTCTTCTAAACCATGAGAGAATAATTGTTTTAGGGTTAAACACCTTTTTACCCTCTGCCATTTGGGGCGAATCCCAAAAACAACCCTGTAAAAAAAACAGAGATTTCATCCCTTTAATATGAAGATTCTCACATTTTAAATCTTTAGTGAATTTGGTTACTTAATTTGCTGAGTTGTCATTGCCATGTAAGCATTTTTAGTATAACTCATGCTTAGGTGTAATTTATTCCAATTATTTTTATTATTGAATCCAATTAACATTATTTATCATGTAAAACAAAACAAATTAAAATGAAAATAAATTATTTCGTTGAATTGATATTGTCTTTGCATCTAGGGTTTGTGTGCAGCTAATAACTACGACATCAACCTATACACGAGCTTCAATCAATGGCCGAAAGCGCAAGTTCTGAGATCAATAGCAGTGGATGGAAAGCTCCAATCTGTGGGCACCACCTTCCTATGCGAATTTTTGTGTCGAAATCAAAGTCAAACCCATGAAGGAGATATTGGAAGTGTTAAAATTGGGGGGGTTTGTTCGATTTTCTTCATATCCTTAGTTCTTAATGGTGTTTAATGTTGATAGTTTACCAGATTTCGTTTTTTATAATCTTAATGGTTTTGCAATACTTTCTAGAAGGAAGATGATTATAATGGATCTCATTGGGATGATGAACTTGACAGTGGAATACTTGAAGGTCCTCGGTATGATGGATGTTCACCTGAAAGTGAAAAGATGTTAGAGGTTATGAGGAAGTTGGGTGCAGAATTTGGGAAGAATTTTGTACACGAGTTTGGGATGTCAATGAACAAAAAGAAGATTGAGAAACTGAAACTAAAGTCTGCAAAAGATCAGAAGATTATTAATGCCCTCACATACACTCTTATTGTGTCTTGGTTGTTTTTTGCTATTTTGTTTAGTACTAAGTAGATTTTGTTGTAGAAATACTATGAATTGTATCAATTCAGTTGTACTCTTTGTATGAACATTGAAATGAATGAAATTGGAACCATGTGTTTTACTTGGTATATTTGGTATGTTATTGGTATTTTACTGGATTATAATGTAACTGGTCTGTAATCAACAAAACTATGGCAAATTGGTATCACTGGTATGTATTCTTGTAAACCATGTTAAACTTATAGATTGTAAACCAGTAAATTGTAATTGTCAAATCAGTAACTTGTAAATTATTAAACTAGTAAATTTTTAAACTTGTAAACTTGTAAATTAGTACTAAAATTGCAATTGTCATAACTCAATAAATACCATTGTCAGTTGTTACTAAACTTACAAATGTCATAAACATACAAAATACCATTGTCAATTGGTACTAATCATCCAACTATCATAAACATACAAAATAAACTTCCATAGACTACAATCAAAATGCCATAAACATACCAAATAGACTTCGACAGGTCTACAATCAAAATGCCATAAACATCCATGGTCTGTTTTCATTTCTTCTTAGAGCCCACTTGCTTTTTCTTGGTCTGTTGGATTCACTATCTGAGATGATTGGGTTGTTTGGTATTCAGTTTCTATAGATGCCACTATTGATTCAACTTGTGCATCAATCTCACCATCAAAGTAATCCACCTCTGCAGTAGTGTCGTCCTTGGTTTTTTTTCGTGGGATACAAACTGACTCTTCTTTTATTTTTGAGTTTGTGAAAATCAGAGAGTCGCCACCGACTTTTATTTTATCCAATTAAGGAAATGTTTATAAAAGAAACAGAAAAAGACCTTTAAGAGATTTTGGGTTCGGGGGTAGGTTATACAAAGGGAAGGTATTAGCACCCCTTTGTATCCATGGTTATCCATGGGATCTTAATTGCTTAGCTCACTTGTTTGAATCATTTGTCTTGCTTTGAAATGCTTGTATGTGGTTTTAAATACCTTTGTAAATTAACTTTGTAATGATCCTTGTGCGGATGTATACAAAGTGTTCTATCTTTCGAAAAAAAAGATTTTTTTTAACTTCGTAATGATCCTTGTTTGGATATATACAAAGTGTTATCTTTTTGAAAGTTTTGTTTTGGAAAAACAGTGATATGTGAAACATTTGTTGTTTTGTTTGATTTTGAGTAAGCAATTAGGAGATCTACCCTAAATTTATAAGGTCCTTTCCTATTTTCTTTTAGAAAATTTTCTTTGACTGGATACAGAAAGAAATTGTTTGAATTGTATTTGAAACAGTAGAATTGATTTTGAAAAGAGTAACAGAGGGATTACCCTAAGAGGTGCAAGTGTGATTGTGTTTTATTTTCAGATATTTTTTTTGTCTTTGAAATTAGTGATCTAACGCTTCAGTTATTATCTTTGACATACACGCAGTTTTATATGTACAGAATTTTAAAGTGCGGGAATGTAAAATGCGGAAAATAAATCTACGCTATTACATCGATTGTGCGAGAAATGTAAACTACGCTATTTACATAAATTGGACAACCTATACACTAATCTATGAATTTAAATTGCAATAAGATAAAAGGAGAGTATTTTTTTTGGATTTTTTTTAAGCTAAGAAGCTTTGATTGCTTTTGAACTTTTGGTTTTTTTAATATTAAAAAGTTTGAATTTCTTGACCATGGCTTCATTTTCTTCATCCCTCTTGCTATAGGCCTGCTACACACCTCTATGCTGCAGAGTTTGGATCAATTTTGATGGCTCATGCTAAGGACAAAAGCCTTGAATCATTATCTTGAACCATTTCTCTTTTAATTTAACTTTAAATGGAATAAAATTAAATTAAAAAAGAAATAAAAATGCCATGGGCCTCAAGTTGGTCGTGGGAGCCCTTTAATATCATTAGAAACATGTTTGGATCATGAATACTTGGCCTCTTTTGGAAAAAAAACATTTTTGATCAATGTTGGTTTCATGCATTTTCCCAAAAAATAGCCAACTTCAACAAGGCATATCTCCCTCAATTTTGATCATATGAAGGAGTTCTTGTACTTTTTAGAAACCTCAAGATGTCCTCTACAAGCTACTTAGGAAACTTTTTTGCATTTGGAGAAGTTATCTTGATGTTACGGCCTTTGACAAAAAACCACTTTTTGTTGACTTTGAAAATGACCTGTAATGTCCTGGCTCATATTTTTCAAATGGTGAATCCAATGACCATGGGATCAATTTCATTTGAAATATAATTTAATTTCCTTCAAAACAAGCTTTGGTTGGAATTTTTTTAATGAACGAGGAGAGAGTTATGGCCGGTCAAAGTTCAGTTGACTTTTTAGGAGAAAACCCTAATTTTGAAACTTAGGGTTTTGTTGATTTCTGATATTTTCTCGATGAATTATGATCAACCATCGATCAAATGATGAATCTTTTGACAAAATATGGATGTTGACAAAAAAATTTCATTTTTGACTGTCTGTTGACTTTTCGGTCAAACTGGTCGTTTGTTGACTGTTTGAGCTGCTGACTGTGCGTCTGAGCGAATCGAAGTTTGAAAATTTGTCTGGGGGTACTTTGAGACATATGGAGATCCATGAAATCCATTTGAGGTCTCAAAAAACTTGTTCTCCTGAAAAAAAACAAAAACCCTAGTTAGGGACTGTTTGTGTAGGAGATTGTTAAGCGTACCTGATTTTTGTGCAGTGTTTAGTCTCTGTTGATCATGTGATTATCAGAAGACTTCTAGAACAAAAATCTTGGAATTTTGAAATTCAAAAGATTGATTTGAATGATGGTACAAACACGGAGAATTTTGCTGTCAGCGGGTTTGACTGTTAACTGGCTGTCCGGGCATTAACGTAACAGTTAAAGTGTAAACTTAACAGTTAAAGTTAATTTTTTCTTTTTTTGTTGTGTTAATGGTGAAAATTTATTTACATGAGTTGTTAGAAAAACACAAACATAATAAATAAATAAAATATACCGTACGCGAACGAAATTACCGATAATAATCTTGAAAAATATTTAATGCACAGAAAAAATAAATATTTAACTAGCAATAAACACACATAATATTATCTTGATAATTAAACTACAATACGACAGATAAAATGACATTTAATACTGACAGTACAAATATTACATAATATAACGAACAGTACGACAAATAAAATGAACGGTACATTATTTGAAAGCGAAAGATACGACAAACTTTAAAAATGACGATTAAAAACCCATGCTATAAATAACAGCATATAGATGCACGGGAGTGTAAACATTCCAGTTCCGCATTTTTCAGGACTATGCAGACAGAAAAAGGACATGATCACCACCAAAACAGTGATGACCATAAGAAAAAACGTATCCATCCACTTTGCCATTTTTGCCGGGGAAGAAGAGAAAATAATTATGAGGTAGAAATTTGGGAAATGAGTGAAATTTAATGTGAGAATTTATGGAAAAAATGAGGGGTATTTATAGAGTGAAAAGAAGGATAGAGACGTTGGGGAATGAAGTGATACCGTACAAAAAAGGAAAATTTGAGTGGTAGTAGGATTTGAAAGAAAGTGTATGGTAGGGTTTGAAAAGAGAGATGTATAGAATAAAGTTAGGATTTGATTTGAGATTTGAAAATAAAGGAAGAGATTTAAAAATAATAATATAGTACAAAAATTAGTGGGAAACAAAACAAATAATAAATTAATTGTTACCAGTACAGTCTGAATCCCCGGACTTTGCGCCTGCAAAAATTTAATTATGTACCAATTACGCCAGTATTATTTATCTGCAAATAAATCTCAAATAAACAGCGTGTGTGAAGTGATAAACAGTACTTGGCGTTTGTGTAAGAATAAATTCAACAGCGAACCAAAATACCGTATAAGAAATATTCTAAAAACCGAGTATTCATAAAATCAGGATATTTATGAAAAAAATCCAAGATTATATGAAACTCCCAATTTTTTTAGACAGAAGTCTGCTGCCTTCTTTCTGAAAAAGATGCGGGCAAATTTTGGGGTATAACAGTTGCCCCTATTCAATCTTCTTAAACCTGAAGAGACCGATTGGAATCTGAAGGTAGAAGATGATTGAATATTTAGATGCCCTGAAAATTTGCACTTACCTGCACCGGAAGTGATGTTGGAAATTGCTTTGAATGTGGCTTGAGAAATGTCGTTGGTGGATCAAAACATTACCTGAGATGGGTTTTCAGATGCCATCTAGTGAATGTGTTGATGGTTTGTTCATTAGAATGAATCCATTGATTATATCTTGATGAAGGATTTGAAAACCGCTGTGTTGACCGTTACGGAACCGTCCGAGGTTACCGCTTTAAATCTTGGAGGCTGATCGTTACGGAACTGTCCAAAGTTTTTCCGCTTTAGATTTTGAATGTTGATCGTTGTGGAACCGTCTGAGGTATCTGCTTTAGATCTTTGAAGATGATCGTTGTGGAACCGTCTGAGGTATCCGCTTTAGATCTTGAAGGTAGATCATTAAGGAACCGTCCAAGGTATCGACTTAGATCTGTGTTGCTTGTTTTGAGTTGATAGGTGGTTCGGAAAGAGATATCTCTTCAGAATGAATCTTTGGTTTGATTATATCTGAGGGGAATGTTTGTCTGAATAGAATCCAGGAGAATACTGCATGTGATTGAGAATAACTTTGCTGTGAATATTCGTCTACCTGAAAAAAACCAAGTTAGTGACATGCAATGTTATGATGCATGTAATGTATATGTTGAGATTCTCAATCTAACTGAGAACCGTGCATGTTATGTATGCGTTTGTCATGAAACATTATATGATATGTATGAATATGCGTATGATGTATGATGTATGGACATGACTTATGCAGTTTAGAGCGTATCAAACTTCTGGTTGGGTAAATAAATCCCTGCTTGTTATTTTGGAAATGAAGGCATTATGACTGTCGATGATCTTTGCTATCTTTTTCGAGAATACTCAGCTGGGGAACTTCCTTACGGACCAAGATGCTCTATTGAGGGATCTTTGACTATCGCTTGAGGATAAAGGTAATTTGAAAATTCTGTTTTTGATGCACCTTAAATGGGAATGAAAAAGACGTGTAATCCTCCGATGCACTATTTGATCAAGCCTTGGTGTGGAGGATCACACCTTCTGGGGATAGTGATCTTGAACAGCCTTGCTGGGGGATAAGGTTTCTCGAATCACTTTGTTGGAGAGAAAAATCTCATTGATGATTCTGCTGGAGGAACGTATCTCTGTTGGGGAACTTTTCTTCTGATGCTAGTTTCGGGATGATGTCCAGAAGATTGGGACATTACCTGACTGCTATTCCTGTTTTTCTTATAAACATCAATCATATTCAAATGCATATGTTCATTCAAAATTATCATTGGGACGTTTACGCGTTCAAAACAAAAAAATTTAAAACATTGATTTTAAGCATGAACTGTATTGATTTTGAAAGAGAGCCATAATAGGCGGATTAGTACAAAGAGACGAAAATCCTAGTAGTAGGAAATTGTCATAAAACTTTGAAAAGTACTTATAAAGGAAAATAGCTATGTGAAAACAATCCAGTCAAGTTTCAACTCTGCTATTGCCAATCTGTCTTCGAGTATCTCATCCCTCACTTGTTGGAAGAAAATGATTGGACTGATTGGTGCCTTTGATGTGTTGAACCTTGAAGGTGAGTGGGTAGCCAGACGGGACATAGTCGTACGTTTTATTCCCTAACTTTGGCCTAGGCTGCCTTTTCAGGTTTTCAGCCTATCGGGATAATTATTTTTTTTTTTAGTCTCTAATTTTTTCCTGGATCGCCCTTTCAGGTTTTCAATCCACCGAGACGCTCATTTTTGCCTAAGTCGCCCTTTCAGGTTTTCAACTTAGCGAGCTTTTTCTTTAAGCGAAGTACTTTTTGACTATGTCCGCATTTACAGGGTGTGGGAAATCCTCGCCGTCCATAGTGGTAAGCAACATGGCTCCGCCGGAGGATACTTTCTTGATTACAAATGGTCCCTCATAAGTGGGAGTCCACTTGCCTCTGGGATCACCCTGTGGTAAAATGATGCGTTTGATAACCAAATCACCGGTTTGATATGCCTGACTTTTGACTTTCTTGTTGAAGGCTTTGATCATACGTTTCTGGTACAACTGACCATGACAAATAGCTGCGAGCCTCTTCTCATCAATCAAGTTTATCTGGTCCAACCGAGTCTGAATCCAATCGTCTTCGTCTAGATCAGCTTCTTTCATAGTCCTTAGGGAAGGAATCTGAATTTCAATTGGAAGAACTGCCTCCATGCCATAAACTAAGGAAAATGGAGTTGCCCCTGTTGAAGTACGCGCTGATGTGCGATAACCATGAAGAGCAAAAGGTGACATCTCATGCTAGTCTTTGTAGGTTACTGTCATTTTTTGTATGATCTTCTTGATGTTCTTGTTGGCAGCTTCCACGGCACCATTCATCTTTGGTCGATATGGGGATGAATTATGATGTTTGATCTGGAACTACGTGCAGAGTTCAGTAATCATCCCGTTGTTTAAATTTGTGCCATTGTCTGTGATGATCCTTTCAGGTATGCCATACCGACATATGAGATTATGCTTGATAAACCGGGCTACAACATTCTTGGCGACTGAAGCAAACGAGGCTGCTTCTACCCACTTTGTGAAGTAGTCAATAGCGACCAGGATAAAGCGATGTCCGTTGGAGGCAGTAGGTTTGATTTCTCCAATCATATCAATTCCCCACATTGCAAAAGGCCAAGGAGCTGTCAGGACGTTTAATGGGACTGGAGGTACATGTACTTTGTCAGCATATATCTGGCATTTGTGACAAGTTCTGGAGTGATGATGGCAGTCTGTCTCCATGGTAGACCAGTAGTAACCTGCTCTCAGAATCTTTTTAGCCATTGTATGTCCACTTGAATGAGTACCAAAGGCACCATCATGTATGTCTTCCATAATCTGTTCCGCTTCCTTCTTGTTCACACAACGAAGCAGAGTCGAGTCATGGTTGCGTTTGTACAGGATTCCATTACTTAGAAAGAATTTGGCGGCAAATCTTCTTAGAAACTTTCTATCGTTAATGGATGCCCCTTCAGGATATTCCTGGGCTTCGAGATATCTTTTTACTTCATGGAACCATGGTTTTTCTTCCACTCATTCGGTATCAATCTCATTGCAATAAGATGGTTCATCATGTCGGTAAATGGTGATCATAGGCGCCTCATTGTCCCACCTGACTTTGAACATAGATGACATGGTAGCTAAAGCATCAGCCAATTGATTTTCTTCTCGCGAGATATGTTCAAAAGTGATTTCTTCAAAGTAAGGAATCAAACTCAGCACATATTCTTTGTAAGGAATTAGATTCGGGTGCTTCGTGTACCATTCCCCTTTAACTTGATAAATTACAAGGGCCGAGTCTCCATTGACTTCCAAGAACTTGATTCTCAGATCGATTGCAGCTTTGAGACCCATAATACATGCTTCATACTCGGCTATATTGTTAGTGCAGTTGAAACATAATCTGGCAGTGAATGGTGAATGTCCTCCTGTAGGAGAAATGATTACAGCTCCGTTGCCATTGCCAAGCGCATTAGAGGCTCCATCAAAAACCATAGTCCATCGGGATCCTGGCTCGGGTCCTTCCTCCGGTCCTGGTTGTTCGTAGTCAGCAACTAGCATAATATCTTCATTTGGGAAGTCAAAGTTTAATGCTTGATAATCATCCACTGCTTGATGAGCCAGATGATCAGCTACCACACTTCCTTTGATCGCTTTTTGTGAAGTGTACTGGATGTCATACTCTGTTAAGATCATTTGCCATCTTGCTATTCTTCCAGAGAGAACAGGTTTTTCGAACACATATTTGATAGGATCCATTTTGGAGATCAGGAAAGTGGTATGGTTTAGCATATACTGTCTTAGTCGGCGAGCCGCCCATGCCAAAGAACAAACAGTTTTCTCGAGCAGTGGGTATCTTGTGTCACAATCGGTAAACTTTTTGCTAAGATAGTAGATCGCATACTCTTTTTGCCAGACTCATCATGTTTCCCCAGTACACACCCCATTGAATCTTCTAACACTGTTAGGTACATTATCAGAGGTCTTCCTTCCACTGGTGGTAACAAGATTGGTGGTTTTTGAAGATATTCTTTGATTTTGTCAAAGGCTAATTGGCATTTGTCGTTCCATCTTTCCACTTGATCTTTCTTCAACAGTTTGAATATCGGCACACAAGTAGTAGTCATATGGGCAATAAATCTGGCGATGTAATTCAGACGTCCCAAGAATCCTCTGACTTGTTTCTCGGTACGGGGTATGGGCATTTCTTGAATGGATTTGACTTTGACAGGATCAACTTCAATACCTTTGCTGCTGATGATGAAACCTAAGAGTTTACCAGATCTTACTCCAAAAGTACACTTGTTCGGATTCAGTCGTAACCTGTACTTCCTGAGTCTGTCAAACAGCTTGTGCAGATGACCTAGATGTTCTTCTTCGGTGTTGGACTTTGCAATCATATCATCCACATAAACCTCTATTTCCTGATGAATCATATCATGGAACAGAGCTACCATTGCACGCTAATACGTTGCTCCTGCATTCTTTAAACCAAAGGGCATCACTTTGTAACAAAAGGTTCCCCAGGGTGTTGTGAAGGTTGTTTTTTCCATGTCTTCGGGCGCCATCTTGATTTGGTTGTAACCTGAGAATCCGTCCATAAAGGAATATACCTTGCATTGTGCAGTATTGTCAACCAGTACATCGATGTGAGGTAAAGGGAAATCATCCTTGGGGCTTGCCCGATTTAGATCTCTGTAGTCTACACACATTCTTACTTTCCCGTATTTTTTAGGCACAGGCACGATGTTAGCTATCCATGGAGGATAACTCACAACTTTTAGAAAGCCAGCGTTGAATTGCTTTTCAACCTCGTCTTTAATCTTCTTGGACATATCGGGCCTACTTCTTCGCAGCTTCTGCTTAACTGGAGTGCTACCTTCTTTGATTGGAAGGCGATGGACCACAATATTTGTGTCGAGACCAGGCATATTTTCATAGGACCAAGCGAATATCTCAAAATAGTCTTGTAACATTTGAATCAGTCTTTGCTTGACACAGTTTTCTAAATCAGCCCCTATCTTGACTTCTTTCTTCTCTTCGTCACTGCCCAGGTTGATAACCTCAATTGGTTCTTCATGCGGTTGTATAGTCCTTTCTTCTTGTTCTAATAGCCTTGCAAGTTCCCTAGGTACTTCACAATCTTCCTCACTTTCGTCCTCAGTTTGGTAGATCGGATGTTCAAAGTCATGACTGGTAATAGCAGAATCGTTATCAACAGGATCCAGAGTGAATGTGAATCTGCATTTATTATGTGGGTGTGTGTAAGAACACATAGCTATTTGAAAATGAATAAAGCAAAGAAAGAAACAAAAAAGATCGCAAAATTTGAATATGCAAACATCCCATGATTTTATTGAATGAACAAATGATCATGGTATGACAAACCCTTATAAAAAGGACCAGTGTGCTTCGGGCAAGGCACCTGGCTTTTTAAGTTCATGGTTCGATAGTTCAGGAACCATTTTTATCTTTGAACATATAAACAACGAAAACAGGAAATTGCATTTACTCCTGATCAAAGGAGATAACGTCTTCGGCTTCCCAGTTGTTCAATCCATTATTGTGAGTAGGGAATATCCAGTTGCTCCAGTTGCTCCAGTTGCAGTTGTCTGCTTCGTCTTCCACAGCATTGACTTCTTTGGTGGCGAGATGAGCTGTTGATCCTTCAGGATGAGCAAGATACTCTGCTGGATACGAAAGCCCAGGCTGAGATACCTCTGTTGGCTGAGAGAGATACCCGATAAGATCGTCCCATCCAGTCGGGATGATATCTTAAATAAAGACTTGTGCATTCTGGGGAGCAGTGTACTTCGCCAGAAAATCATTCTCATCTTTTGGTGTTTCCCAGAATTCTTCAGGAATGATAGGGCTTGTGAGCGTCATATTATCTTCGAAATGGTTGTCCCATCCAGATGGGGTGATGTCTTCAATAGCGATCTGCGAACTCAGGGGAGCGGAATACTTCACCATAAAGTCATACTTACCACTTGGTTCTCCCAGCGTATCCCAGACTTCTTTCGGACTAGGTGGACTTTGGTATTGCTCAGTAATGGAACTTGTGAAACTTTTGCAATCTTCGAACTGATCATCCCATCCAGTTGGGACAATGTCTTCAATGGCAATAAAAGAACTCTGAGGAGTAGTGTACTTAACTAGAAAATCGTACCTGCCGCTTGGTTCTCCCAAAGTATCCCAAACTTCCTTGGAAACAGGTGGAACTTCATCTTCAATAGCATTTACTCCTTGGCTGATGAAATGTGACATTAATCCTCCAGAACGAGGACTTTGATCGTTCTTCTGAGTTCCATTAGCATAGCCCAGACCTAGCTTATCGAACTTGTAAGGCACATCAAGGAGTTGTCCCCATACTGTGCAACCACCTTCTTCGATCACAGCTTTAACATCTTTGAGAGAAGCCATAGTTGGAGTTATTTTTGTAGCATGAGTAGAAGAAATATGTTTGGCAGCAGAGATAGCTGGAGGAACCACCTCAAAAGATTGGCAGGGAGTTTCGATGAATTCGCCATCCATCTCAACATACTTGGAGTTACTCAGGTGGCTAACCACATATTCTTCTTCACCATGAACCGTGACGACCTTACCTTTTATAGGATATTTTAACTTCTGATGCAGGGTAGAAGTTACAGCGCTTGCCCCATGTATCCAAGGGCGTCCTAGTAAACAGGAGTATGCTGGATGAATTTCCATCACATAAAAGGTAGAATCAAAGATTTGAGAGCCCACTCTGAATGGGAGCTTAACTTCTTCGTATACTATTCTTGTTGACCCGTCGAAGGCTCTTACCACAACATCGCTTGGTTGTAACACAACTCCTTCGAAGTCAAGTTTTTCCAGTACTACTTTTGGTAACACATTTAACGAGGAACCATTGTCTACCAGCACATGAGACAAAGTGGTGTCGTTACATTCAATAGAGATGTGTAGGGCTTTATTGTGATTTTTCCCAGCAGGGGTTAAATCAGCATCAGAGAAACCGAGACTGTTATCTACTGTTAGATTGGCAACACAATTTTCAAATTGGCCAACTAAAATCTCTTGTGGTACATGTGCAGCTTTCAGGAACTTCATCAGGGCCTTGGCATGAGCTTCTGAATACTTTAGCAGAGACAGCATTGAAATCTTTGAAGCAGTGTGCCCAAGTTGTTCGACAATATTGTAATCACTTTTGCAGATGATTTTCAATATTTCCTCCATTTCTTGCCTCGACGGATCTTCAACAATGACTTCCACAGGTACTTGAACTAGTTCAACTAGTGGCTCTTTGCCTCGAGCGTTGATATTTTGATTAGGAATTGGGACCTGGACTGGAGTAGTAGTAACATTTGGAGAAATTTCTGGTGAAAAGATCCTTCCACTTCTTGTAATCTTACTAGTCCCCACAATATTATCAACAGTTGGAGTAGTGAAATTCAAAGCCTCTTCAGTTAAGGTATCTTGCTTAACTCCACGGATATAAACATTAGTGCCATAACTCCACGGGATAGCTTTATCTGAGGAATATGGAAATGGAGCCGGATTGGTAATGATTATATATGCTACTCTGGGTGTAGCAGAAATCTGGAAGGGAGATTTGGTAGGGATTTTCAATGGTATGTTAGAAACCACTGAGACGTCCTCTATCTTCATCCCATTTGAAAAAACTTCGCACGAATTGTCTATAGAAGGAAGTTTCTCAAACATAATGATACGACAATCCATCCACTTTTGAATTCCTCTTTTCAGATTCTCACAACCATTGGGTAGGTGTGCACAATAAAAGCAATCAGGGTCACAACCTGGAAATAAACCACCTCGTATTAGCTTTCTTTTGACCTCAAGGAGCGGAGTTGACAATTCTCTCACATCATAGATATAAATAGTGTTTAGGATAGCACTAACGGTCTTGTCATGTTTTGGCATAGGCGCAGTGATGGCATTTGGAGTTTCTGGAGGATCGAATTCAATTTCCCCAGCATCTATCATGTCTTGGATTTTATTTTTTAGGGCCCAACAGTGATCTGCATTATGTCCTGGACAGTTAGAATGGTATGCACATGTTGCGTCGGGGCTATAACTAGGAGAGGAAGTGTTGACATTGTTCGGAGGGTCTTTCAATGTAATCATATTTGCTTTTAACAAGTGTTGCAATGCTTGAGAGATTGGCATATTGATTATGGTGAAGTTTCTTCTTGGTGCATCTGATCGACGCGTATACTTTGGCGGTTGATCTTTTTGAGGTGCAGATGCAGAGATCAAAACAGCCCCTACAGATTGGTGATGCTCACTTTTGCGACCTTTCTTACTATGCATTGTATTGACTTCATTTCTACCACTGATGGGCCTTTTTGTAGTACCAGAGGAGGAGCCTACTTGAATTTTTCCACTTTGAATGCCGCTTTCAACACGCTCTCCAGTTAATATCAGGTCAGTGAAACCTGACGTCGAGCTTCCCAGCAAATGACTGTAGAAAGGGCCAGTTAAAGTGCCCATGAACATGTCGACCAGCTCGCGATCAGATAAGAGTGGTTGAACCCTTCTAGATAGATCTCTCCACTTTTGTGCATACTCTTTGAAACTTTCTTTTGGTGCCATAGTCATGCCTCGTAGTTGAGTACGGGTTGGTGCAAGGTCAGCGTTGTATTGGTACTGTTTGTAGAAAGCAGCAGCCAGATCTTCCCAGGTGTGAACTTTTGCACTTTCCAGTTGGTAGTACCACTCGAGTTGTGTACCCGACAGACTTTCCTGGAAGAAATGAATCCACAATTTGTTATCTGCCGTATGAGGTAGTATCTTCCTTACATAGGACCTTAGATGCAGCTTTGGGCAAGAGACTCCATCATACTTTGCAAAGACAGGAACTATGAACTTTGGAGGGATAACAATATCTGAGACAAGTCCCAGATCGTTGAAGTCTAAACCAGGTATTTTCTGTATCTCCATAGCTTTCATACGTTCTTCCAACTGCTGGTATTTGCTATCACCCTGTTCGTCTTCGGAGTGATAATCTTCTTCATCAGGAGAGAGAGAGAGAGAGAGAGAGAGAGAGAGAGAGAGAGAGAGAGAGTTTGGCAGAACCCTGGTTGCTGTGGTTGTCTTCTTGATCACCTTCACCGACTACTTCAGGGATTGGCGCTTTTCTGGGCATCCTGGCTGGGACTCTGACTTTCCTCACGAGGTGGCTTAAACCTACAGATCCCTTGGGCTTCTTTTTCTTCTTAGTCATCAAGGCTTTCAGTTCTTTTTGCCCCTTTGCTAGCTCCAGAATTGCTATCTGAACTTAGGCGTTCTGTGCTTCGAGATTCTTGATGCTTGTTTCGGAATCCATCCCTTCTAACTGAAATAAACAGCGAGGAGATGAGAAACCTGTTATGTGAACCTGTTATGCAATGTTTATGAATGAAATGGATATGCAATGTTTTCAAGGATCTTAGAATTTAAATTTGTTTGAAAAAGAGAAACAAACATTTATTAGTCAAACAATTTATTTCTTTTTCTCTTTTCTTTTGTCTTTTTTTCTTTTTCTTTTCTTTGCCTCTTTCGGGCTTACAAGATAAAGCAGAAAATAAAGAAAATAAAGGATTCCTCAAGCCTCCCATGGACGCTTTCTCTTTGCACCCAAGAACGTGTTGATCTGCTGTTCTTCCTGGAGTTGTCTGGTGAGCTCCAACACTTTCCTTTCATAGTCTTGACAGTGTGCTTTGAAGGTGTCTCTTTCTCCTTTTAGTTGAACCCAAGATTTATGCAGCTCTTCCAAGTCAGTTGGCATGTCTGGATGTAGAATAACTCGAGGTTCGTCCCCTTTGACTTCTGGCTCAATAGTCATAGGTAGAATAGCGGGATATGGCATGATGAACTTCTGAGCACGAGTACGCACCCATTTGAGGTAAGGCTCCATGGGAATAGAGTTCCATTGTCCTAAAGTCTTGCTTCTACTTTGTAGACATTTCCACAAGCATGTATAAACCTTCGTCGATATCTTTGGGAATCATCTTCGTAGTCGAACATAATGCCATGGATAATCATGTCATGAGGACCGTTTCTTCGTGCATATCCAAATTGGCGCAAAGCTAAAGAGGGGTTGTAAGTGATGCCTCCCTTAATGCCAAGGAGTGGTACATTAGGGTACTCCCCACAATGGTCAATGAGAGTGATGTCTCTTTGAAAGAAGTTGTTCCACCGAATATCTGAATGAGACAACGACATAATCCTGCGAGACCATTGCATCCTTTATTCGTTTCTCAACACTGATCGGGGAAGGTGTAATGTAAACCATCTAGCCAGTAGTGGTACACAACACATAAGAGTTCCTCGTTTCTTCATGGTACGAGTGTGTAGAGAATGTAAAATGTCTCCCAGCAAAGTAGGTACCGGATTGCGGGTTAAGAAAATGTTGATAACATGCACACTTATGAACTGGTCGGGATTAGGGAATAAAACCAACCCATAAATTAAAAGAGCCGCAACTTCTTCAAAAGCTTGGTAACTTCTGTCTTTTAATAGTGATCGAGCCTTTCCCATTAAGAACTTAGAAAGCAAACCCTTGACTCCACTCTTTGTTTCCCAATCGGACTCGATTTCTGACTTTCGTAAATGTAAGGCAGCAACAATGATTTCAGGCTTTGGAATCTTTTCTAAACCAGTGAAAGGTAATTGATCTCAAACAGGTAACCCAATTAGTTCAGAGAATTCTTCCAAGGTGGGTACTAGCTGGTAATCAGGAAATGTAAAACAATGATGTTCGGGATCAAAGAATTGGAACAGGACTCGTATCATGTCTTCTTCAAATTTTGAAGTAACCAAATGGAGTAGGTGACCGTGCTTTTCGGTGAATTGAGCATTTCTGGGAAATTCTGATATTAAGTCCTTTAGTTCAGATGGTACTGTTGAGATGTTGATCCGAATATAATCTCTGGTAGCAGGAGCCAATCATTACCTGCAACAACAGAACAAAGGTAAACTCTTCGATCCTCGAAATGATTAGTGAGAAAGTGATATGTTTATGATGCTTATGATGTCATGATGTCAAACATGTGGAAAACACAAACAAATCAAACAATAGCCTTAGGTTTAAAGGCTTGTATGAGGTTCATAGGTGATACCCTCTCCACTGAAGTTGAGTTGGTTTAAACCTGTCTTAAAATAGTATTCGGGTTCTATGATCCTTGGAGGCAACATCTCAATACAACACTCGGACGGCCGATCAAAACATTCCTCGAGGATAACTAACTTCGATCAATTTCAAAGCCAGTCACTTAATAGGCCACAAGTCAAGTTCAACTAAAGGTTCTAAGGCAAATTAGTGCTTAATGACATTTCGGAAGCCTAACATACTCCTTGATCGTTTTCAAGGGATATCAGTACAGACCAAAGTGTCGCACTAACGGTGACTACCAGATCAACCGTATCGGTACATGCCGTACAGTTTCCTTGGTCTATTGTCACATACTTAAGGTATCTCGAGATTCGTGCTAGAATCTTTCACACAAGTAAATACCCAAACAAACCTTTGAAAAATAGAGCAAACAAGACACGCAATTGAAAACATCGAAGTGATCTAAACTCTAAGGTAACCCCTTTTGAAAACATTTTGTTTTTGAATTCCCCAGCAGAGTCGCCAGTTCTCTCGTCCTCGGTTTTTTTGCATTTGGAGAAGTTATCTTGATGTTACGGCCTTTGACAAAAAACCACTTTTTGTTGACTTTGAAAATGACCTGTAATGTCCTTGCACATATTTTTCAAATGGTGAATCCAATGACCATGGGATCAATTTCATTTGAAATATAATTAAATTTCCTTCAAAACAAGCTTTGGTTGGAATTTTTTGAATGAACGAGGAGAGAGTTATGGCCGGTCAAAGTTCAGTTACCTTTTTAGGAGAAAACCCTAATTTTGAAACTTAGGGTTTTGTTGATTTCTGATCTTTTCTCGATGAATTATGATCAACCATCGATCAAATGATGAATCTTTTGACAAAATATGGATGTTGACAAAAAATTTCATTTTTGACTGTCTGTTGACTTTTCGGTCAAACTAGTCGTCTGTTGACTGTTTGAGTTGCTGCCTGTGCGTCTGAGCGAATCGAAGTTTGAAAATTTGTCTGAGGGTACTTTGAGACATATGGAGATCCATGAAATCCATTTGAGGTCTCAAAAAACTTGTTCTCCTGAAAAAAAACAAAAACCCTAGTTAGGGACTGTTTGTGTAGGAGTTGTTAAGCGTACCTGATTTTTGTACAGTGTTTAGTCTTTGTTGATCATGTGATTATCAGAAGACTTCTAGAACAAAAATCTTGGAATTTTAAAATTCAAAAGATTGATTTGAATGATGGTACAAACACGGAGAATTTTGCTGTCAGCGGGTTTGACTGTTAACTGGATGTTCGAGCATTAACGTAACAGTTAAAGTGTAAACTTAACAGTTAAAGTTATTTTTCTTTTTTTCTTTTTTTGTTGTGTTAATGGTGAAAATTTATTTACATGAGTTGTTAGAAAAACACAAACATAATAAATAAATAAAATATACCGTACGCGAACGAAATTACCGATAATAATCTTGAAAAATATTTAATGCACAGAAAAAATAAATATTTAACTAGCAATAAACACACATAATATTATCTTGATAATTAAACTACAGTACGACAGATAAAATGACATTTAATACTGACAGTACAAATATTACATAATATAACGAACAGTACGACAAATAAAATGAACGGTACATTATTTGAAAGCGAAAGATACGACAAACTTTAAAAATGACGATTAAAAACCCATGCTATAAATAACAGCATATAGATGCACGGGAGTGTAAACATTCCAGGTCCGCATTTTTCAGGACTATGCAGACAGAAAAAGGACATGATCACCACCAAAACAATGATGACCATAAGAAAAAACGTATCCATCCACTTTGCCATTTTTGCCGGGGAAGAAGAGAAAATAATTATGAGGTAGAAATTTGGGAAATGAGTGAAATTTGATGTGAGAATTTATGGAAAAAATGAGGGGTATTTATAGAGTGAAAAGAAGGATAGAGACGTTGGGGAATGAAGTGATACTGTATAAAAAAGGAAAAATTGAGTGGTAGTAGGATTTGAAAGAAAGTGTATGGTAGGGTTTGAAAAGAGAGATGTATAGAATAAAGTTAGGATTTGATTTGAGATTTGAAAATAAAGGAAGAGATTTAAAAATAATAATATAGTACAAAAATTAGTGGGAAACAAAACAAATAATAAATTAATTGTTACCAGTACACTCTGAATCCCCGGACTTTGCGCCTGCAAAAATTTAATTTTGTACCAATTACATCAGTATTATTTATCTGCAAATAAATCTCAAATAAACAGCGTGTGTGAAGTGATAAACAGTACTTGGCGTTTGTGTAAGAATAAATTCAACAGCGAACCAAAATACCGTATAAGAAATATTCTAAAAACCGAGTATTCATAAAATCAGGATATTTATGAAATAAAATCCAAGATTATATGAAACTCCCAATTTTTTTAGACAGAAGTCTGCTGCCTTCTTTCTGAAAAAGATGCGGGCAAATTTTGGGGTATAACAAGTAGCATCGTCAGTAGGAGGGGCAGGAACATCATCAGTAGCAGGGGCAAGAACATCATCAGTAGTAGGGGATTTCCTTGGTGTTTTACTTGGAGCTTTCCTTGGTGTTTTCCTCTAAGCAATCAAAAACATAAACAACAATCAACAAATACTATTAATGTATGCCATAATTAAAAACATAAACAACAATCAACAAATACTATTAATGTATGCCATAATTAAAAACATAAACAACAATCAACATATTAAATTAAGTATTGACCTTTCTCATTAATGCTGCTGGATTTTGTTCTTGACTCTGACATTTTCTTGAGTTATGTCCTATGCTATCACACTTAGTACACCTGTAATTCACACCAGGACTTCCCATTCTAGATCCATTTTCATCATGCTCTATAATCCTAAGTTTTCTTGGTCTTCCCGGACCTTTCTTATATGTGGGTGGAAGCATATCCCCAACTTCAACACTAGGCCACATATCCATTCCATTTGTGGGACTCACACTATTTGAATAACATTTAGTATATGTTTCCCTACTATAACAGCCATCCACAAATGTTTCTGGATCTAATTTCTGATAACTCATAGCAGCTATGGCATGCCTACATGGAATCCCTACAAGTTCCCAAAAACAACAAGTACATGTTTTTTTGCTAAGATCAACAATGAATTGATGACCATCAAATGTGTGGCTAACCTGCCAAACCATGTTTTGACACCAAGTAGGAATCCAATTACCACTCATTACAACTTCCTTGTCCAATCTTTTCCTAGGCATAGGCATGATCTTATGTTTCCATCTATCTAACTTGGTTAAACTAACAGCTACCCTATTCATGAGATAATTCCTAATCCATTCACACATTGTGATGATAGGGTTATCTTTAGCCTACAATATGGTACTATTGAAAGACTCACTAAGGTTATTCATCAGTACATCATATTTTGGATAATAACTAAAAGCATGCTTACACCATAGTTTTATGGGAACACCCACTAGCCATTCCCAAGCCTTTGTATCAAGTAGCCTCAACTCATACATCTTTTTCTCCCAAGCCGGTAGGTATGTTGCTTTTGCTGCTCCCATCATTAGATCCCTTATTGCACTGTCTCCCCCAAATTTCTTTTTGAAGTTGGCATACATATGCCTTAAACATATTCTATGCTCGATTGACTCAAACATCTCTTTAAATACAGCCACTAGTCCCTACGATAATGACAACAAAAATTAAGTAACAATCACATAGACTCAAAAAGAGACTCAATCAATCACATATGAATAAGTAAAGTCATACATTTTGTTGGTCAGATATGAAAACATATTTCTTTTCAAGCCCAATATCTTCCATAAGGAGTTGCATGAACCATCTCCAGCTTTCCTTTGTCTATGTCTCCACAACACCAAATGCTAGAGAAAAGTACTGATCATTTGGATCTCTAGCCATAACAATAAGTAGTTGGCCACCATACTTTGTCTTCAAATGACAGCCATCTACACCAATAAATGGTCTGCAACCATGAAGGAACCCCTTCTTACAGCCATCAAAACAAAAGTAGAAACTACCAAACCTTGGTGGAAGTGTTGGAATTGGCCTCTCCACATTGATCTTTGCAGTGTTGCCATCATTTTGTTTCTTAAGCTCTGCAACATAACTATATAACATGGAATATTACTTATATGAGTCACCTTCAATAATTTCTCCAGCTATGTGTTTGGCTCTCCATGCCCTTTCCTTAGAAATCCCAACTGAGTATTTGCTCCTAAGTTCTGCCATTAGATTTGAAACTTTGACCTTGCCATTATGCTGCCTCTTTTCTACAACAACCTTAGACACCCACTTAGAATTTGCTGACTTGTTATTCAAAACCCTAGCACATGTATGGGTCCCCACCCAAGTCTTTAATTGGAAAGTGTGTTTGTCACAAACTGTACTACAAAGGGCTAAAAAAACACATTTACCCCTACATGCAACCCTTACCCTATTACTTTCATTTTTCACAAACGTAATCTCTCTACCATTTAAAATAGACCATTCTCTTATGGCATCCTTAAATTCAACAAGAGAGTTAAACTCCATACCTAGCTTGAACTCATAGTCTTTGTTGAGTAAATCTCCTATAAACTTCTCATACTTAGGCATCTTTTCATTGCCACTAACATCTGGATCAGAACTGCCAAGCTCTTCACTTTCATAATCTCCATCTTGCTCTACCACCTTTGATGAACTAGGTTTGCCTTCCATGAACCTTGCAGGAACACGAAACTTCAGTTTTTTGGAGACTTTAAAGTTGGTTGATCCTTCCTAGATCTTAACTTGTACCTTAGCTTCTTACCACCAACTTCAACCCTATTACCTTCATCCAGTTTCTCAACCTCCACAACCATAAATCCTTCGTTGTCATCATTCACTCTTTCTTTCTCGCTGTCCCTAGATCCTATTCCTACAGATTCTTCATCTTCACTCGCTTCATCAACATCAAGTTCAACTATATTCGGAATCTCAGCCCTCTTTGTGTTGTCACCAACAAAATGCTCAAGCCAAATATGTCCCTCAACATTGTTCATAATAGCATGATTTGCAATTGCTGTAACATGAACATCATCAGTGACGTGAAAGAAGTTTTCATCAATACCTTCTATTTTCCTCCACATTTGGATTCCACTACAGTCGAAACCACATTCGAAAACTAAACTCATAGCTTTGTAGTATGACCAGGTGTCTAAATCTTGCTCACTAACAATAGTTTCAGTTCATCCTCTATAAAAAAACAAAACTATCACGTACAAACTGACCATCATGGTGAAAGCTTAAGTTGAATAGTGTCATTCCTACAAATGAAAAACACATTTTAAGGTTTATGAAAAACGATGTTAGCCTAAGTGAAATTAAAGAATAACGTACCTAACAAAGCTTCAGCAACTTGACAATGGTGGATTCGTTAGCTTGGAAGAGGCGACGAAGAATAAGCTTCAGCGACGAAGAAGAAGCTTCGTGTTTTCTTAATTAGGTTTTCAGGGGGTGAATGAGTGTGATTGTATGCCTTTTGATTTTAATTACATAAAGGAAATAAAGAAATTTACTTAATTGGATTCAATAATAAAAATAATTGGAATAAATTACACCTAAGCATGGGTTATACTAAAAATGCTTACATGACAATGACAACTTAGCAAATTAAGTAACCAAATTCCCTAAAGGTTTAAAATGTGAGAATCTGCATATTACAGGGATGAAATCTGTGTTTCTTTTTACAAGGTTGTTTTTGAGATTCGCCTCAAATAACAGGGGACAAAAATATGTTTAACCCTTTGTTTTAATTCCTCCTCGTTTTGCATGTATATTTGGCCCTCGCTAATGAAGTACTTACTCATTTTATATGTTTTTCATTTTTTTAACTGTGACACTTACTATTGTTTATTTAGTTTTATTTGAAGTTAAAAAAAACAAATGAACAAGAAAGAGGCCAATTGTCACGACCCAATGGTCAACCACAAGTACATGCTCATACTTCGACTTTTGCACCCGATATTTTTGGGTGTCATTAAAATATCACTACTCCGACTCTACTCGTAACACTTTGCTCCTCACATATAAAACTGAGAGGTAAATATATCATTTGATTATGATTTATCAACTTTATAATTATATATATATATATATATATATATATATATATATATATATATATATATATATATATATATATATATATATATATATATATATATATATATATATATAATTCGCTGTAAAATGATTTTTCTATATAAATTAAAAGTTGATAAAAAAACAAAGAAAGAAGGAGAAAAATAAAATAAAATAAAATTTAATAATTTATTTCCCTTCTATATTAACTTCAACATTTATTTTGATTCTCTGACATTAAAAAAATATTACATTGGTCTCTCGGTTCTTCAAAATATTTAATATTAATCATATTTGTCTAATTAACGAAAAAAAATAATTCAAAAACAATTGTGTAATGGATGAAAAAGATTAACTAATTTATTTTAATAATTAAGGGACTGGTATAATGTATTTTTAGATTAACTTTAAGGTTGAATAAAAAAGATATAGAACCATTAAACTAATATTAATTTGATTTTATTTACATTAAAATTCTATATCATATGTTATCGCAAAAGAAAAATGTGTTACAGAAATTTAGTAGTATAAGAAAAAATTCAAGTAAGGATTTAGGTTATATGCTAGATTCATTGGCATTAATAAGCCTTTCTTGGAGAAATGCCTAAGCATTGGCTTCTCCGATGACACACGACGACTCAGATGGTTGAAAATATTTGAGGTTGAGAGTCGACAATAGTAAGCGGAGGGAGAATGGAGGAAACGGAACGATACATATAAATAACGAAGTTATGTTTCCATTAGAATCATTCATGGAACTGCTGTTTCCATTTTGAAAATGGAGAGCAATCAAATTTTTGAGTTTTAGAAGGAAAAGAAGCTACTCTACTCAGGGGTGGCCCTGAGCACGGGCTCGCGGGGCGGGAGCCCAGGACCCCAAAATTTTAGGGGCACCAAATTTTTTTTTTAACCCCTATATGTATTAAAAGAGAATTTTATATTATAAAACTACTTTTTAAAATTTTTTTAAAAAAATATCGGTTAACAAAATTATAGAAGCACTACAAAGTCAAATTAGTAAAAGAATGTAATTTCCCATGAATAAAATATAGAGTAAAATAAAATCAATTAATTCCCCTAAAATAAAATCAATTAATATATCCATAATCTTAACAACTAAATATTTTAATTTAGGAATTAAAATAAAAATAATGGTATAGAGAATATTTTATAGAAAATTTAGCATTTCGTGCAAAAAATGAGAGGATTAATGTAGAAAAAAACTAGAAACTTTCGTCCTCTTGTTGAAATGATTGCAGAATGGGATCCTGTCTTACAAAAACATTTTGAACGTATTAAGAATAATGAAATTCATTATCATTATCTTAGTTATAGGATTCAAAATGAATTGATTAACATGTTAGGTAATGAAGTCAAAAGTGCAATAGTCGAAAAAAATCAAAGAAGCAAAATATTTTTTTGTGATTTTTGATTGTACTCCTGATGTAAGTCATCAAGAACAAATGACTCTCATTATACGTTCATTATACGTTGTGTGAATGTTTCTACAAATCCAATAAAATTGAAGAGTGTTTTGTAGAATTTTTTAAAGTCTATGACACAACAAGTCAAGGATTGTTTGAAGAATTATAAAATGTATTAGAAACTTTTGGTCTAGATATTAATAATGTGAGAGGACTAGGATATGATAATGGATCAAACATGAAAGGTAAATATCAAGGTGTACAAAGAAAATTATTAGATGTTAACCCTAGAGCATTATACCCAGCATGTGGTTGTCATAGCTTTAACTTGACACTTTGTGATATTGCAAATTCTTGTAATAAAGCTAAATTTCAGTTTTAAGAGAAGCACTACTTCAACTAGCTGAACAAGATAATGATCCCAAAATTAAGAGTGAAGCCTAATCTTTAGCAACTCATGAAATTGAAAACTTTGAATTTTTAGTAGCTATGATTATTTGGTTTGAATTGTTAACTGCCGTTAATGAAGTTAGCAAAAGTTTGCAACAAAAAAAAAAGACATGTGTATTGATGTGGCTATAGAACTAGTAAAAAGTTTGATCAAGTATTTGAAAAAATATAGAGAAGAAGAAGAATAATAAGTCTCTTTATAGTGGTTTATGTTTTGATGTAGTATAAACATTAATTCAAAGATCCATACTTGTATTCTTTTTGCATAATATTAAATGAAAATGTGTTTTTTATCCAATTATTTCTTTTATCCTTGAGTATTTATTGTTAAAAAAATTATAGGGGCATCACTATTTTGATTTGCCCAGGGCACCCAAATTCGTAGGACCGACCCTGACTCTACTCTATGCCATGGAACTAAAACTTATGGCCTCAATAATTTTATTTCACATTCTCAATTGCTTGTTAGAAAATATGTGTTTCAATCGAGAGGACCGAGGCTGGAATCGTGAATGGAATCACTTTTCTTAAAGTATTTCAAGCACTCCCGAATGTCTTAGAGTTTCGATGCAGGAATACCCAGGATAATTTAGCTTTATCGAGTTTGCGCAAGACCGGCAAAAACTTGAATGCAGCGAAGAACGATCTAGAATTATTCAGAGGATTTTCGGATTTTGTGATCTCATTAACGCCGCGAATAGCCCGATCGCTCCGATGTCGTCTACAAGCCGCTGTCATACCCCAAAATTTACCCGCCTTAATTCTGACATCTAAATTATTTTTTTATTATTATCAAGTTCATTGTAGATATATTATTTCTAACATATTAGATTAATTATTAGAATATATTATTATATTTATTTTCTCATTTAAATATACATTGTTATTTTTCATTATTTACTATTATTATTTTTATTAGTTTTAGGTTTATTAGAAATATGTTTATATTAATTATAGTTATTATTAGGTAGATTTTAGATGCTATTATAATGCCCCATTTATTTAGAATTAAATAATAATTGAAAATAAAATAAAAAAATCATGTTGGTCTCAAATATGCTGGAAAACGTGAAAATAGATTGGAGACCAAATTGGGAAGTTTCCACATGATTTGCAAATCAAATCCCTCCATGATGATTACAAAGATTCACTTCAATTTGGGCTAACCTAATCTTACCCAACATATATAGTCAAAATCGTGCCAACAGGGAGGTGAGGGAGAATTCGGCTGAGAAAAAAAACTAACGCAAAACTTCAAAAAGGGAGAAAGATTGATTTTCAGATTGAAGGATTGGAACCAATTCCAGAGCTGCCAACGATCCAAACACGTTCCTTGGGTTACCTCGAAGCTATTCTAATCATCTCCAACGCTTAGAGCACCTGAAATCGCGTTCTTCACCAACTCGGTTTGCAAGTTTTTGTTGTTGTGTCAATCGCTATAATTTAAGCATCATAAATATGATTCGACGCTGGATTCTTGTTCGTATGAATGTTTATGTTGTTTCTGGGCTGTTTTTTTGAAGCTTTAGCGCATGTACCTTCATTCACCATTGTTAGGTTGACAAAACTTCGAATTGGGGTTTTACAAACCATGAAAAATTAGGAGAAATTAATGTTATGGCCATGCTCAGGGGTTCGGTTATGGTTAGTTTAAGGCATCGTTTTGGATTTATTACTGATTGTTTGCAGGTATTGGGGGTGGAGGTCTAAGACCGCAGGTGCAAACCGTGGCCTAAAGCCACTGCGTTGTTTCAAGCCACGAAGAAGAAGAACAGACGGCGTGTCTGCTTCTTCCTTTTTCTTTTTAAAATTTTAATTCGCGGTTTTTTTTATATATTAAAGTTTGAAGTCAGTATTTTAACACAAAAAGAATACGGCGCGCTTGGCCTTGAAAAGAACTGGGAATCCAAGGGACCTGGGTTCGATCCCAGCGTCCCACATATCTTTTTTTTCTATTTTCTTTGATGTTTGATCCAGTGTTTCGTCCCTTATGCATAAGCACCATACACCTTCAATCATCACCGATGGATGGCACCCAGAACAGATCCAACGCACAGGAATTTGAAGGTACACCGTGGAACTCATAGGTCATACACACCAAATCAATGCCCAGGTTTTTTCTATGTATTCTTTATTATTATTTAGATTAAATTAATTTATGATTAATCATATTAATTCAATTAATTTATTTGATTATGATTTAAATAATAGAATGAGAATTAGGATTAGGCTATAATTAGGATTTCTCCCGATTATTTCGATTACTCGATTTAATTTATTCTAATTTTAATTAATATTAAATCATAAAAACCCTATGAGTGTGTTACCGAGGCATTAGGGTATGTCCGATCCCATTAGTTTTTTAGCCAAAATAATAGGGTTTAATTTATTATTTGCTTCGATTAAATTAATTGATCGTGGTGGGTAATAATCAATTAATTATTTAATTAATCAAATCCTATAAATTAAAATAATATTTATTTTGCTAAATGGTTTTAACCAAAGCTATTGGTTACGATGATTAGCATTTTCCCTTTATCAAAATTTGTTATTATTTGTAATCGAATCTATCGATTATGAGGAGTAACGATAATTAAAATACAATTAAATTATATTCGATTAAATGGTTGCGACTATCTTATTAGTTGTGATGATTAATCCTTTCTCTTTCTAACTTCAAATTCGTTATTCTTTTTAATCGAATCAATCGATTACGAGGGGTAACGATACAAACTAATTATTAAAAATTTATAGAAAATATCCTAGTTCGTTATCAGTAATAATCAAATCAATTGATTAAAATTGGTAACGGTGCAATTTCAAATCTGTTAACTATGGCGATCGAATCTATTGATCGTTGCGGTTAATAGTGCAAAATTAAATCAGGGTTGTACGCCCAAATCCTAAAACACTTCAAATCAAACTACGGATTTTCATCCTTATTCAAAACTACGATGGGCCATTCAAAAAGCCTTCAAACCATATCAAATCAAACTCTAACTCTGAGGACGTACAACCCTTCCCCGAACTACGTAGACTCTGATCCTCCCTAAGGAGGTACGTAGGCACTTGGCAACAAGGTGAGTCCCCCTCTTCCAAACTCCAATCATGTTCAAATAATTAGCCTTTAACTTTATTTACTGTCTGTCATCTTTCTTTATCTTTTGCCACAAACCCTGATCATTAAAATGCAAACCATAGGAAAGGGTTGAGGGTGCCTAACACCTTCCCTCGACCTGAATATAGTATCTTACCCTGATCTCTATACTGCGTAGGGTTTCCTATTCACCCTTCAGAATAGGTGGCGACTCTCTAAGTTATAAATTTTTAGGCAGGTTGCTACAGCCGCCACTAGCGCCTCTACGCCCACGCCCCGGAGCCGGAGTCGGAGCCAGAGCCGGTGGCGACACCGGCGAGTGGTTGTAGGATAGGGACAAGTGGCATAATGCTTGGGACCACCACATTTGTCAATGTGGCACTTTATCCTCTTTTGTCCTTTTGTTGAATTAATGTTATTAACTCTTTATAAAGACTTTGAAAGTGAGTGAATCTTCCAATGTAGGACTTTATTACATGCATTTATTAGCATTTACTCACTTTCACCATATGTCATTTTACAACATAACTTTGTAATTAATTACAACAATCCCCCACTTGTTCTAATAATGAAAAATCCAATTCCATAATATAGAAGATAAAAGTGTTAATACAGTTAGGTATCTTTCGATTTGAACTTAACCTTAGTAAAGACAACGCAAAGTCTAATCGGAACGTTAGGTAGCTATGCTTTGAACCATTATCCCATGTGATCAGACCGGCATTGTTATACACACACTTTTAAAGTTTCTTCGCCTACATATCTCGCCTAGCACTATTTATGGCCATGTGCTTTTCCTGTTTTCATGAATTTTTCATGAGAGAAACTCCAACTCTCACTTTGAGACGGCACCATCTCGAAATTCATATAGGTGAAGTTTCATTAGTATCTCTTTAGATACATATCCTCGATATAGAACTTCATTAAGAGTCTCTTTAAAACTCAACCCTCAATTATGTAATAGTCAACATTTTCACGAAATATTGCACCAACTTCCAAATCAATGACTTGTTGTTACCCATTGAATCTTAGGTTAAGATGTATTAACTTCAGATTGGGTTGCTATCATTGTCGGAACCCTCATTCAAGGAGTTTTAATCCCATACCTTTCGAGGTAGACTTTACTAAATCTCTGGCCAGTGGTTTAGTAAAAGGATCAGCCAAATTGTAGCTTGTTTGTACATATGTCAGTGAAATAATCCCATCCTTTATCATTTTTCTCACGAGAGAGTGTCTAAGACCTATGTGTCTAGACTTTCCATTGTATACTTCACTGAATGCTCTAGCCAGGGTGGCTTGACTATCACAATGTATCTATACTTTTGAAACATTGTCTTTAGCTAATGGAACCTCTAATAAAAGATCCCTCAACCATTCTGCTTCTTGTCCAGCAGATGCAAGAGCCACAAACTCTGATTCCATGGTTGAGAGAGTAATGCATGTTTGTCTCTTGCTCTTCCAAGAAATTGCACCTCCAGCTAATGTGAATATCCACCCAGTTGTAGATTTATAATCTCCAACACTTGATATCCAACTTGCGTCGGTATATCCTTCTAGTATGGCAGGAAACTTACCATAATGAAGGCCCAGATTTTTAGTCTTTAACAAATATCCAAAAATCCTTGTTATTGCCTTCCAATGTTCATCATTTGGATTGCTAGTAAATCTACTCATCTTACTAACTGCAAATGCTATGTCTGGTCTAGTACATTGCATTAAGTACATTAGACATCCAATTGCACTTGCATATTCCAATTGTGCCACGGATCTACCATTGTTCTTTTGAAGTTTGACACTAGGATCGAACGGAGTGTTTACTTCCTTAAAGTTAAGGTGTTTGAACTTTTCCAACATTTTTTCAATATAATGTGTTTGATTAAGTTCATAACCCCCACTATTTCGTTTTACTTTGATCCCTAGTATAGTGTCAACTAACCCAAGATCTTTCATCTTGAATGTTGAAGTTAGAAAACCTTTTGTTTCTAAGATTCCATTCATTTCATTGCTAATAATCAACATGTCATCAACATATAGACATAGAAATATTATAGCATTTCCACACACCTTTGTGTACAAGCATTTGTCACAAGAGTTTGGAATGAACCCATTTGAAAGTATGGCAGTGTCAAATTTTTGATGCCATTGTTTTGGTGCCTGTTTTAAACCGTATAAAGATTTGACAAGTTTACATACCTTTTGTTCATTTCCATGAAGTATGTAGCCTTCTGGTTGCTACATATAGATTTCCTCGTCGAGATCGCCATTTAGGAATGCTGTTTTAACGTCCATTTGATGTACAATAAGGTTGTTCAAGGAAGTTAGTGCAAACAATATTCTAATCGTCGTAGTTTTTGCTACTGGTGCATATGTATCAAAATAATCAATACCTTCCTTTTGTCTAAATCCTTTTGCAACTAGTCGGCCTTGTAGGTGTTTAATGTACCATTGCTGTGATACTTCTTCCTAAACACCCATTTGCATCTAATGGGTCTTGATCCCTTCGGAAGATCAACTAGTTCCCAAGTATGGTTTGACATAATTGAATCCATTTCATCTTGAATAGCATCCTTCCAAAAAGAAGCGTCTCTAGAAGTTATTGCTTCTTTATATGTTTTAGGATCATCTTCAATTTGAAGAATAATAGGAATTTTATGAACATCATTCTTGTTATTTCCTTCAACTAGATAAACGGAAATAAGTTGAGAATCGATTTCATTTGGTCCTAGACCCTTATTTTTACGTGCCCTTTTGCTTCTTCTTGGTTCGGGTTGTGGTTCAACAATCCGAGTCGAATCATTGTTACAAGACTCTATGATCGTGGGATTCTCTGGTTCCTTATTCTTTGTGATAAGATTTTTGAAGAATTCCACATCTCTAGATTCGACAATTACATTAGACTCTAAATTTAAAAGTCTATATGCTTTGCTATTTGGTGCATATCCTATGAAGGCACATCTGATCCCTCGAGGACCTAATTTTGTTCTTTTGGGATCCATATTTTTGTAATATGTCACACACCCCCACACTCTAAAATAATCAATATTTGGTGATCTTCCTTTCCATTTTTCATATGGAGAAATTCCAGTTGTTTTTAATGGAATTCTGTTTATTATGTGACGTGCGGATAATAATGCTTCACCCCACAAATTAAATGGCAACTCTGAATGCATTAACATAGCATTAATCATTTCTTGATATGTTCTATTTTTTCTTTCAGCCATGCCATTTTGTTGTGGTGTGCGAGACGCAGAACATTCGTGTATTATGCCATATTCTTCACAATATGCATCAAATTCTGCCAAGAAGTATTCACCGCCTCTATCACTTCTAAGTACTTTTATAGTAGTACTCAATTGATTTTCGACTTCCGCTTTATATGTTTTAAAAGCATTAAATGCATAATCTTTATGCTTTAAAAGGTATACATGTGTGAACCTAGAACAATCATCGATAAACGTTATAAAATAACGATTTCCCCCACGGGTCAACATTCCATTGAATTCACACAAGTCAGAGTGCACAAGATCAAGAACATTTGTTTTTCTTTCAAAACTTTTGAAAGGTTTCTTAATCATTTTAGACTTAACACATATTTCGCATTTTCCGAAATCACGAATGTTACATGATATCAACCTAGATTTAATTAGTCTATTCATAGTACTAATACCAATATGTGCTAATCTAGAGTGCCATAATGAAATAGATTCAAGCATATAAGCAGAATTAAAAATTTCATTAATAATATTGTCGGTAGTACAAAGTTTGATCATTCCTTCAGCGGAATATCCTTTTCCTACAAATATACCATTATGGGTCAATATTAACTTGCCCGATTCATATACAGATTTAATGTCCGGTTTTCCCAACAAGTCCCCACTAACAAGGTTTCTATTCATGTCGGGAACATGAAGAACATTGACAAGAGTGACTTTCTTTCCAGAGGTGAAGTTGAGTTCGACGGATCCTGTTCCAACGACTCTTGATCGCACTTCATTGCCCATTTGCACTTCCTGTCCATCATTGACTTCAGTATAGGTTTTGAATGCCGCTTTATCATAAGATACATGTACGGTTGCACATGTGTCATACCACCATCCTTGGACTTTTCCTTTGATGGCCATAATTTTGCTTACAGTAGCGATTATGTCATCATTAACATGAACATCATTAACCTCACTTTTGGGCTTGTTGTGCCTGCAATCTCAAGCATAATGTCCGGGTTTGCCACATGCATAACATCCATTTTTAGTACCTTTTTGTCCGCCAGAGTTTTTGAACCTGTTATAATCTTTCTTTGGACCAAGATGGTTTTTTGTGCCATCATATTTTTTCTTTCCCTTTGCAGCAACAGTATTTGCCTTTGCAAATCCAGCGGACTCGGTCTTTTCACGATCCTTCGTTTCTTCCTCAGTTTGAAGGTGTTTCTGAAGTTTCTCCAAAGAGAGATCCTCCGAACTATGCATCAATTTCTTTCTGTATCCTTTCCATGAAGGTGGCAATTTTGCTATGATTGCACTGACTTGGAAAGCCTCAGGGACATCAATTTTTACGACCTTTATTTTATTCACGAGAACCTGTAACTCGTGTACTTGTGCAAGAATAGACTTGGAATCCAACATTTTAAAGTTAAAGTATTTAGATATTAAGAACTTTTTCGTACCTTCTTCTTCGGCCTTAAATTTGAATTCAAGTGCTTTCCAGATTTCTTTTGCAGATACGGTATCAGTGTAGAGATCATAGAGACGATCAGATAATGTGTTCAGAATATGTCCACGGCATAGCAATTCATCTTCCTTACGTTTCTTTCTCTCCTTTTTGATTTCATCGGTGTCATTCGCAGTTGGTTCTGGAATTTCCTCCAAGTCAGGATCCAAGACATATTGAATTTTCAGAGTAGTCAGGAGAGAAGTCATTTTGTCTTGCCAACGGGTATAGTTTGTTCCATCAAAACGATCTAGTTTCACAAGGTCCTGGTTCATGAGTTTGATGCTTGAAATAGAAGCGTCGATGGCCATGGTTGATATACTTTAAGATTGTTAGAAAATATGTGTTTCAATCGAGAGGACCGAGGCTGGAATCGTGAATGGAATCACTTTCCTTTAAGTATTTCAAGCACTCCCGAATGTCTTAGAGTTTCGATGCAGGAATACCCAGGATAATTCAGCCTTATCGAGTTTGCGCAAGACCAGCGAAAACTCGAATGCAGCGAAGAACGATCTGGAATTATTCAGAGGATTTTCGGATTTTGTGATGTGATTTATGAATGCGGAATCATCCTTTTATAGGCCATGAAAATATTAGATTCAAAGGTTGCGATCCTTAATGAAACAATATATTTTCAAAAGATATGACTGTTGCACTTACACTGGTTCATGCACCATTTGCATGGTTTCACTTCTGCATGATTTCATGAACAGTTGCCACCTTTCCGATTCAAAATTCAAATCACGGACACTGAGCAAAATGTAACAACCAGACGAAGGCCGGCCGGAGCCGCCTCATTAACGCCGCGAATAGCCCGATCGCTCCGATGCGACGTGCCTAAGTGCTCTAGTGCCGTCTACAAGCCGCCACTAGCGCCTCTACGCCCACGCCCCGGACCCAGAGTTGGTGTCGCCGGTGGCGACACCGGCGAGTGGTTGTAGGATTGGGATAAATGGCATAATGCTTGGGACCACCACATTTGTCAATGTGGCACTTTATCCTCTTTTGTCCTTTTGTTGAGTTAATGTTATTAACTCTTTATAAAGACTTTGAAAATGAGTGAATCTTCCAATGTGGGACTTTATTACATGCATTTATTAGCATTTACTCACTTTCACCATTTGTCATTTTAGAACATAACTTTGTAATTGATTACAACATTACTTTCCATTTCTCTATTTTTCATTTTTTATATAAAAAATGTTTAAAAGATATTTTTAAATTGAAGGTTATTATGAATAAGAGATTTTAGAGTGTATTTACTCTGGTTTCATTGATTGTAATATAAGAATACAATGATTACTCATAGTACAAGCAAGGGAGCATGCTATGATCTATGGATGCAATCTCTAACTACTTTACAACACTTATAAATAATTATTAGTTAGGTAGTTATTGGTAGTTATTCTACTTTGATCACATGTCGAAATAATCATCTTTAATTGCTTACACTTGAAGTAACACCCTCTCACAAGTTGATGGTTGATAAATAGCAAGCATCACTAACTTGGATTGTAAGCAATTGAAAGGTTAAGACAACAATGATTTGGTGAAAAAATCTGTCAATTGATCCTTTGAAGAGCAAGGCAACAACTTCATTACTCCTAAAAGCATCTTCTTTCTAACAATATGGCAGTCGATATCCAAGTGTTTGGTCCTTTCATGGAATATAGGGTTTGTTGCAATGTATAAGCGCTTTTATTGTCACAATACAATAATGGTGTTTTTATACATTCAACTTTTAAATCTTTGAACAAGTATATAAGCCATTGAAGTTCGCATGTAGTTGCAACTAAAGTGATATTCAGCTTCACTTGATGATTTAGAGATAGTATATAAGTCATACACCATCATAACAAATTGATTGTACTCTTCTAGTAAACCCTGCAGTATGGCATCAATTTGGTCACGTTCAGAGATAGGGTCTCCAATAGCAAGAAGAGAACCCTCTATAGCCCGAATTCGCAGCACATATTCAGAGATCGATCGATTGGATTTCTTGTTGATCTTTAATTCAGCATGAAATTGATGAACCCTAGCACACATCAGCGCATTGAAGTGTTTGTGAATCTGATCTCAAATTTGATAGAAGTGTTTGCAAGAAAGAACCCTAGAAAGAATTGTTTCTGAAATTGTTGATAGAAGCCATGTGAAGAGAGCTTGATCTTGCACGATCCAAGCCTCATATTCTTCAGATTTGGTATTGGTAATCATGTCCTCATCGGTCTTGAACATTGGAGGAATCTGAGGATTCACCACAAATTTGTGGAGTTTGTGTGAAAGAATCACACCTTCCACCTGCTGATTCCATAGGAGGAAGTTTGTTTCTTGAAGTTTAATGAAGAGTTTAGGTCCGAACACACTATGATTCATGGCGCTTGTGAATTGTAACGACTGCATCTGTGATGAAGTACTGCCGCGCGGTGAATTTTGATCGGAGTCAGCCATGGTTGACGCTTCTTAGAAGGGAACAAGGCACGAGTTTCTCTGAAACTCGAGAACAATGGTGAGCGGAAGCGAGAGGAAGAAGACGGATCTAGGCGAGTGATACCATATTGAACTTAAAAGTGCTCTTCACTATACTACATAGTGTGTTTTGTATTATGTGAATTGATTACAATATACAAAGTGATAGCTCACTGTTATACCCCAAAATTTGCCCATACTATTTCTCCTATTCATAAGTCAAATCAAGGAACAATGTTCAAAGACATCCTCTCCTAATCAACTATCCTCCAACTAGGGTTTGATTCTTTCTCAAAGATAATCAAAGGCTGAGACCCCAAATGGGCCCATGATTTTATGTCACACATGATTCAAAGCTTATAATAGGCCCATAAATATATTTATCTTTATTTTATGATTTTTATTTCTTTTAGTTTGAATTTATTCATTTAAATTCAAATAAAATCATATTTAAATGATAAAAATTCATGTGTTTATTTTTAATTTTTTTAAATCAAGCTAAAAGTCATGTTGGGACCCATAAAGAAATTCCATATATATTTGTTCATGATTTTATTCTTTTATTTATTGAATTTATTCATTTAAAATTCAAAAAAATATCAAATAAAATCTTGGAAAATACCATGGAATATTCTCACTCATCCAAATCAAATCCAACTCCATCCAAGGGCCATTGAATCGTGGAAAAGATGCAAGAATTAGAATTGGACTTAAAAAAGAAAGTTTTGCATAAAAAATCAAATCAAATTATTTGTAATCAAAGTCAATTGATTCTTTCCAAATTCTTCTCAACCCTAATGTGCTACTATATATTCATAAGTTTGCAGCCTCATGAGACACGAAACCCTAGCCTCCAACAACACTCCCAAATTTGTAAAATCTCAAGAAACTCAAAGTTGTCGTTTTCACATTTGCAGCCCCTTTCAACGCAAACCAACCGTCCAATCATTGCACTGAGGTAATTTGGGGTAAGTACGAATGATTGCACGATGCCCATACTGATTATATGCTCATACATCATTGCTTATATTTTAATTGGTTCTTGATTTTTCGTTGCAGCCATATTCCTTTGTTTTATGCTAATCTAATGTTTGTTTCGAGTTTATGACATGAAATAATGGAGTTTTGAACGTCAAACACGAAGCTTTAACGAATATATGATGGATTGCCATTGTTAGGGCAAGGACATATATTGCTTGCGTTTTCGGACATGCAGGGATCCCCAGGCCGAATGAATGCTACCATTGTATTCAGAAGGAAGTTTATGGTCGAACCATGTCCTTTTTACGGCTAACACGTATGGTTTTCGCGAATTTAAAATATGCAGGTTTTAGCTACTAAAATTTCGTAGCAAATCGGTTCCAAATAAGTAGCTAATTTTCTGGAAAAAGTTCCATATGCATGAGGTTGAAGAAGGCGAATGCGTGGCAGCTTGGCCCTCCATGATTCGTTTGTTTGATTACGCGCGGGGCCCAGTCAGAACATGTTCCTTTTGACTTTTTCAAAATCTGTGTCAATAGCATATTAATTAAATATTGTGCCGCTTTCTAACAAGCAATCGTTGCAGCTCGCTTGGCCAGGAGACGCGCTGGTAACCTACAGATCCCAGGATCGAATCCCAGCAGGGAATATAATTTTTGAGCATTATTTTTCTAACAATGTCTTTTTTCCCTTTCTAATTAACCTCATAACTAATATCCACCCTTTTTCTAATTAATCATTAATAATTTACATTAGGTAAATAACATAAATAAATTAGTCTAAGAATTAGGAATAACTTTTTATTTAATTAATCAATTTTAAATTCAGTAATTAGATTAATTGATTAGTATAATTTAAATAAATTTTCTTTAAAAATTTTTAGAATTTATTTAAGTAGACATTTAAGATTAATTTTAAATTAACTAAGAATCGATTTCAATCAAAATTAAATTTATTTAATTAACCATCAAACCTTATTTTCTCCCGATTTCTTTTCCCACCTCTAAAAACCCTTGTATGGCGCGTGTTTTTTTATTATTCAGATATTAGAATGTACATAGGTGAAAAATGTAAAAAATCATAGTGAATACCTTTATGTTTCTGCACTTTTAAATTCTCGTATTTTATTGCTTAGATGTATGCTAACTAGGGTGTGTATGATAAGACAGAATCAAACGTTAGCTAACTAAAAAATACAAGATAAACTATAAATCGAATTCAACACACTTGCACTCACTCACCCTTAGGGTACGCCCCTCTTGGTTGCCTTTTCGAAACAAGGTCGTGTCCCTCGAATGTAGGGGTACCTATTAGCAAAAGTCCCTCGATTAAAAATCATTGTAAAGATCATAAGTCCCTCGATGACCCACGATGTTGCCTCGGTAATATGATCTAGTCCCTCGAACAGTTGCCTACGAAACAATGATTGTCCCTTCGAATATCGCTAAAGGTACCTCTACTTGTTGCCATCAAACGACCTCGATGACCCTTCGATGACCCACACGTCCAATATAACAAGGATTTCCTACTTCTATATAGTATGGATGATCCTGGGAATTGTAAAAAATATAGAAAAGGACCAAGTAATTAGGGTAGTTCTCTTAACCTGCTTGGCTCAATAAAAGACATCTTTTCACTACTATTTCAAAAAAACTAAGGCTACGCATTTACGCTAAAGTCCTTATGTTTCTTTTCAATTCAAAACAAACAAACATGAGCTAAGCAAGTTAAGAGCCCGTAGATAACTACGGATGAAAAGGGTGCTTACACCTTCCCTTTTCATAACTTACCCCCCGAGCCCGTTTTCTTTTTCAAAAGGTCTTTTTCTGTACTTTTTACCTTTCCTAACATTGGACAAAATAAAAGTCGGTGGCGACTCATGCTCACCGCAACATTGTTGCATATTAAAAATAAAAGTCAGTTCACCGAGTTACACTCACTATATATGAGTGGCTCTAAATTCGGTTACAATCCAGCTCAGCACAACTACTTGTAACTACTAGTAACAAACTATAACAGCCTATTACACAAAGGAGATAGTTGACTAAGTCAACATATACAAAAAGCTACAATACTTCTAATATTAGTTAACCATGAAATGAGAGATCTTCCAAGAAAGAAAGAAATAAAGAAAGAAGTAACTAATGAGAACCATAAACACATGGGGAGTTTATACTTGTTCAGAAGATGGATATAAGAAAGGAATCAGTTGAATGCGTAAATGCTACTAAAATATGTGTTGATAATAATTATCTTTTAGGATTTTTTGAATGTTTGAAAACCACTATTGATGGGAAGGTTATGGGTATTGATACCTTGTATCAAGGAAATTTAGAAGCCTAAGGTAATGAGAGTTTGTGTGATTTAGTTGATATAGAAACCACTGGTCAAGGTAAAATTGATAAGAATCACGAGAGAGATTCAAATTCAATTGACACTTTCTCTCAAGAGGATCATCAAAATCAAAAGGGAAACAATTATAGACTCACTTCTTTTGGGAGGTGGCTCTATTGTGGTTGCCGACTATAACTTCTCAAATTTTAGTATCTCTATTATTCATGACACCCAAGTTTTAGGACTTGTTTCTACAAAGGCCCAATAAACTATGAATTTTCTAAGTGAATCTTGGACTAACATGTCTAAAAAAAGACAAATTGTTAATTTGGATGAAAATACAACTCAACCATTTTAATTGGTGATCCATGAAAAAGGAAGAACAAGAAGAAGTAGTTTGAGATGAACAAAGGTTTTAAAGTGGGAGTCATCAACTATTCGCCCCATTAATTTTTTTGTGAGAGTTATTCCTCATGTGTTTTTTTTTTTGTTTTCTATCTATTTTAATTATTTTTCTTTGTTCTTCTAAAGGATTTTGGTTTTGTTCCTCTTATTTTTGTACTATTTTTTTGTTCAATATATTTTATTGCCTAAAAAAACAAAGCAAAGTGACAGAAGTGCATACAACAATTTTATTGTCTTTTATTATTTACTTTCAGACGTGATTATTTCATATCAAGAACTAGTCAGAGACCCGTGCTGTCGCCCGGGTGCATTATTTATAGTGTAGTATTTTATAAACGATGCAAAAAATATGAAGTAAAGAAGTTTGACCAAATTGCAAATATAAAATGGAAATTAACCATTTAAAAAATATTACTAATAAGATATTAGTAGTATAAAAATTAGGTTTTAAGTAAAAATAATAATCTACAAAAAAGACTTAAAATAGATCAAGAACACAATAGTAAAATAGGGCCAAATATTGATGATTGAAATAAAATAAATATTGTGCAGATAGTGACCCGTGAGATGGAGAAAGAACTTTTTCTTGAAATTTGAAAATAAAGATTTTAGTTTTCAAATAACAATCATTGTTGATTAAAATAAAACAGGTATTGTGTTGAAAATGGTTCGTAAGATTACACATTCATGTGATAATTTAGTGTGTAGTAGGTATATGTATTATTGACTTACTATATGATTCTTATTTTGACATATTACAGGTCCACATATCATTTAAACATAGAACTTAAAAATACAAAGCAACTCCAATGTTTAAATCGCATGATTCTTATTTTTTCTAAACCAATTATTGTCTCCATAATTAAATATAAGCAAAATAAAGTATATGTATTATTGGTTTACTGTATGATATTTTAGATGAAAAGATTTTGAACTTAATCACATCAAATTCTTCCAAGTTTAGAGTTTTGCATACAATTTTTTTAGATAGAATAAATTATAAGGAGCATTAAACAATATCAAACAGGAAAATAGAGTATATGAGCAATTTACCATATCCAATTTAAATTATATTTCAACAGCATGGAGCAAACAACCTTTTCATCATGTGTTAAATATAAAACGGATCTGCTCATAGCCCCCAGCATACTTAAATGAAAGTGTTTTTTTAAGTAAACTTAACAAAGTCTCATGTGACAACTATAAATATATCTATCGATAAATAAAAAATTATGTCTCTTTGTCTCATTAGCAAAGTCAAAATACCTATCTTCCATTCCATAACCATACTGATTTGTTAATGTCAAAATAATGTCACAACTTCCACCCAAGGTATGTTAGCTTTGCTAAGAAATTGGGCAGTGTTGTTCATGTGCTTTTTGTATACAATGCAATAACAATAGCTCCAGCTGGATCGATCCACCATACTTACTTGGCAACTATAACAACACCAGCTAATCAAACAGAATTAGTAGTGACATCGAAAAGATGATCTTGTAGATAAGCTCGGACAATTTCAATTTTAAATCTTCGACAGTAGTTCATAAGAATGAACTTCATAGCAGTCACATAACATAATTCCAATCATTCAATTTACCAATGTTAGATCAACTTCAATGGCTTACAAAGGAGGTCATTGAACATAAGATAGAACATATCAGCAACCTACAGTCAGAATCTATAAAACTTATTCAAAAAGGAAAATTCTGTTTTGAAACAAAAGCATGTATCAAATTGGAACTGGGATTATAAAAAGTCATGATATGTAACAACCAAAGAAAAATAAGTTGACAAAGGGTTACAATTAAGAAAATCTGCTTTGTATTTTGTATGTAAACTATTGATATGTAATTACAATTAAGAGAAATGCAGCAGAGTTTGAAGACAGAAGCTATGATAAATGTTTGAACCATGCACAAACAACATAGCTCACAAAATATATAACATTTAATGTACATAAAAACCATTAATCTACAAAGAACTCTAAGTATCAAAACGGTGATGTACAATCACATGAGTTCATTATAGTAAAATATAAAATTTGTAACTGTCAAACCAGTGCTTGGTAATTGACATCACCTTCTACTCAACAGAATGCTGCAGACTTGATACACCCCTGATACGTGATACCTGCAACAACAAAAAGCAGGTTTTAGAAAAGATTTGACTTCATAGTTCTTACAAGTGTTAGCAACATCCTTTGTTAAGGCTATCGAGTTGATTGAGAAGAAGTTAAAAACAAAGTCGAAAAATAACTATTAATTTTGTGAGATATAAGTTTATTATATTTGAGAAAAGGCAGTGGATTTAAAAACAAAGTCAAGTGAAATTGAAAACACAACAAAGCAACTTAAAGAACCGTGTCTCGGATGCTCAAACTTTCTGTGAGACATTTTTTCTTCAACTGCAAAAACAACGACAATGAACAAACAATCAACAGATCCAGACCATTGAACAGTTAACAAATCTAGATTGATATAAGAATAACATCAAAAAGTTATTTCAACTTCCTTACTTTTATGGTAACAATGTGAATATATCAACGGGCGTTCTTGATGCAACCATCAATGGAATTGTGTATACTGATAAAACACTTGATACATATCATGTTGATAAGGTTCTTATTCCTTTGGATTATGTTAAGCGGAAAGCTATAGCTCATGCACCGGCTCTTGCTAAGGCACCTAAGTTGATAAAGAGAATTTTTACAGAAAGTTACACACAAAATTTGTCACGTTTACAAACCAACCAAAACGCCGCATATTCAGTTATTAACAGAAGAAGTTAAATGCCATGTACCTTTGCAAAGCAATCCTTCTATTAAGTACTTTAATAGCGGGTTTATGTCATCCGAGATTTTTATGGGATTATTGACTATCTGGAAAAGTAAGAAAACGTCAAATTGACAAAGATGAACAAAAATATTTAATCATATGTACAACATTCATTTATAGATCAGCTGATAGAGCAACTTCAGGTATTAACAAACAAAAAATAAAAACCTTGAAGCATGGAAAAACGAAAAATACCAGAACACACATATGTTGGCCATTTTTCTTCTCCATCAGTTGTCGCACTTGATGTTCATTACCAAGACCATTTAACCTGCAAATCATTTCTACCATCCCTAACAACTGCACACACAAAACACATCTAATCAAATTCAAAACCAGAAAATCCAAACAGTATCCTTTGGAAAACAAAAAGAAATCGAAAACAAAAAAGAAAAAAGAAAAAAGGAGAAGCCATTGTAACTTACGGGATCGCATCGTTCATGTCAAACGAAAAAAGCTTACATCGTGTAAGGGGTTAAATTGGAAAAATAAAAAAAATCAGAATTAACAGTTCTGCGAAAAAAGCTTACACCGACGCACCACATCAGATTAGTCCTCACACATCCTATGATTTCAATTTTGGATCTAGATCTTCGTCTCCAACATCGACGACCACAAAATCAACGTCGGCAAGGCCTATGATTGGTGGGTTGTCGTGTTTGTTTTCGTCTTCTGTGGCGGTGAAGCATGTTCATTGGGGTCGACTTTTGATAAAGATGAATTGAAGGAGCTTGGTAGTTCATCAGATTAAGTTTGGTGGATTTAAAGATGGATAGGGAACATCACTCATCAGATTCGTTTTTTCAGTGTCCGATTTCAGGTAGCAGTAGTATGGGGCCGGTTCGTGGTGCATCGAAGAGTAGTACTGGTGGGTTTTTTGCAGGGTTTGTGAGGAAGGGTTAGGGTTTGAAGGAAAATGAAATCAAATCTGAGATAGAAAGAGAGAGTGAGTGAATATTAGGGTTGGAGAAAAGAAAGAGAGAGAAAACGGAGAGAGATAGAAAAAAATGAGTTTATTGGGAGGAGGGAAAAGTGACTATTTTTAATAGACCAATGGAAAGTGAGGAGGAAGCTACGTTGACCAATTGAAAGTTAACAAATGGCATGGATGAATATTGAATTTGTTAATTACATGAAAGACCTTTTGGTAGTGTAAAAAATATTTGTTGTAAGGGCTAGTTAGTAATTTTGGGCTACATTTTAGTATTGGGTAGATAGTTGATGAGTGTAATTTCCATCATATATAAATTAATCGAAAAACAGCGTAATTTCCTGCTTATAAATGGCTTTTATCCATACTCAGGAAGTAACACTTAAAGTTATTCATAAGTCTATGAACATATTGCCTTTTATTATACTTGTATTCCAACTTTGCAATACAAGTATAATGAAGAGGCAAAAGATATTTTGTAGGTTTGATTTAGTTTTTGAAAAAGACAAAAGCTATTGATTTTAGAATAATTTAAAAGTAATTGATTCTTTTTAAAGTATAATGATTCTCAAAATTTAAAATTTGTAGTTTTTATATTGAGTTTAAGTGTTAGTGTAAAAAATTCCACATCGCATGATGATTATTTAATTGTATTACTTTAAAATAAAGTCTAATATTTCTAACTTATCAACGATTCTGATTAACTGATAGTGTAAAACTACTTTATATTGTAAAAATATTTCAATTAAATTCTTTTAAATTTATCTCACTATTACATTACATAAATGTATTCAAATATAAATTATTATATATTCAATTCACTTTTAAGCATAATCAGTTTAATGAAATCAATTCACTGAGACGTCAATTCTCTTCTTTCTTTTTTTACGCAAAATAATCTCTATTCAACGAGACAAAAGCCCATCAGAGATACAAGACGGAAAAAATGAGGATTCAAGATGTCACCCCTGAGTTATATCTCACACCCTCCGAGTTATATCTTACACCCCCGAATCCAATAAAAAGACCATTATAACGCTACTCAAAATTTTCACCATTCTCACAAATTCACAATTTCAAACCGCAAATTTCAAAAATCTCGACGATAATGGAAATTTGTATAGCATACCGGAAATTCTTTGAAAATAGTAAGTAGAATACCGGAAATTGCTTTAAAAAGTTTAGTTGAATACCAGAACTTTCATAATTTCTAGAAGAATTTTACGGAAATTATAAAAAAAATACGGTAAACCTTACCGGAAATTTTAGACTAAATACACTACCAGAAAGTTCACCTTTCAACTAAATTTTCGGTACATAATGGTAAATTTTGATATTTATGGAAAATTTTGTAACGTACCGATCATTTCAAATGAACTACTCGAAATTTTGTTGATACCTCAAATTTTTATCAAAGTACCAGAAATTTTGTTCTGAAATGTTGTTCTTTTTTTAAGAAGGAGTAATTTTGGTATTAAGAAAAATTAGGGGGTGCCAAATATAATTTTTGGGGTGGCATCTTAAATCCTTCAAAAAAATACAATTCATTGAGATGCAACCCAACCAAATTCCAAAGCATAATCTTTTACCACAACCAGGAGGATTCAAGATTCCACCTCCTAAATTATATCTGACACCCCCATATTTTTGTATTGACAAAAATGCCCTTTCTACTATTTACCTAAAAAATAGTTACATTTGTTTAAAAAATCCACTTTCCAAAATTAGTAAATTTGAAATTTCTGGTACACTCTTTGAAATTTCTGGTACACAAAATTGAGTTTCAACGAAAAATTATTTGTATTTTGCAAATTTCCGGTAGCGAATTACTGCAAATTTTGAAATTTCCGGTGTCGAAAGATAAAACTAGAGTAACTTACCGGAATTTATGAAATTTCCGGTTTGCCACAAAATCTACCGGACATTTTGAAATTTCTGGTATATCAGAAATTTTGAAATTGCTTGAAATTTCCAGTATGTCTGCAGATCTTGTTCTTTTCTTGTGTGATCCAGAGCCGACAACTTCTTCGACGGATTCGTGTATAGATTTTACAGAGTTCTTCACCACAGATATCATATGCTTCATATTCAACTAATGCAATTTTGAATTGTTTTCTCGCATTTATTAAAGTGATAGTTTAATATTTATGTGTTTTAATTGACAGGTATTTAAATCCCGATGTGAAGTTTTAGCATGAGCACAGGATACTGATAAACAGAATACCATATAGGAAGGATAAATTGTTGTCACTGTTCATTTTGATGTTACTAACGAAATACTAGGGAGGAAGGACAAATTGATTATGAGTTGTGAGAGAGGAGGAAATTACAAAAGAAGGAATAAATCCTCCGAAAGCATTAATTCCTCTGAAGGCACTTATAGTATGAAAGTTAAATGTCCTTTTAGCTTGAGATGTGTTCCAAGTGGTATCAGTTGGAAGGTGATGGTTAGATGCGGAATGCACAATCATAAACTATCCAAGGATTTGGAAGTTCATGACATATTGGGTCGTCTAAAAGATCAGGAAAGAAATTTTGTGAATGACATGACGAAATACAATATGGCTCCAAGATACATAGTTGCTGCTTTGAAACACAAAGATCAAAAAAACCTCACGAGTGTTACTCAGGTGTATACAACTAGAGCTACATACAGAACGAGCAAGAGAGGTGCATTGGCAGAAATGCAGATGTTGTTAAGCCTTATTCATAAAGAGAAATACATGTGTTGGACTAGAAATAGGGACAAGTCAGATGTTGTAACTGATATCTTTTGGACATATCCTGATTCTGTGAAGTTGCTGAATATGTTTCATTTGGTGTTGATTTTTAATTGCACTTACAAGACAAATAGGTAAGAGTTTTTGAGCGCACATCCTAATATCTGTTGTAGATGTTGAGTTGAGTTTGATTATGTGTATCTTTATCGTGCAGGTACCGGATACCACTAGTTGTGATTGTTGACATTTTCAGTTGCCTTTGCCTATTTGGAACATGAAAGGGAAGAGAATTTCACACGGGTACTAGAGAAGATCAAATAGTTGTTCTCTTCAGAAAAATTGCTACCAAAGGTTGTGGTGACAATTCGAGAACTTGCATTGATGAATGCCATGGAATCTGTGTTTCCAAATGAAACATATTTGTTGTGTTCGTTTCATATTTAAAAAAGCATGAACATGAAATGTAAATAATATGTCAAGTCAGAAAGACAAGAACATGTCATGGATCTATGGAACAACATTATGTATTCAAATAAAGAAGCTGAGTTTGTTGAACACATCAAGTGTTTTGAGACTGTTTGTGCTGATATTCCTTTATTTGTTAAATATGTGAATGAAACATGGTTAACACCTTATAAAGAAAGGTTTGTTGCTGCTTTAACTAACATAGTAACTTATTTAGGGAACACAACAACAAATAAGTACACGAAACATGACAGTTTCATATTATTACAACTAGAGCTAATCATAAGTTAACATATATTTCTATTTATGTTTTTTAGGATGGAGTCTTCTCATTAGAGACTAAAAAACATGTTGACTACAAGCCAGGGAGATTTATGCTGAAGTTGGGATGTTGTGAACACCTTGTTAAAGTTGCAGCTATGTTCAAGTAGAGTGTTGTTGCAAACAAGTATTGTCAATATTGAGCATCGGTATAACAATCATTTCTATTCCAGGTTGCACGGTTTTGTCTCAACATTATATATAACTCATTGGAAAGAAACTAGAACAAGTGAAGTTTGTTGGCTAGCCAAGAAAGATGTGGTTTCTTCATTAGAAAAACACATGGATTATCATGTGTGTCAACTTGCCACTTTCCAAATACTAGGCAAAAATGTTCCTTTAGACTCGATTCGTGAATTTTGGAAGAAATTGCACATTGTAGAGCATGAGGTCAGTCATGATGAGAGTGGTACAAAGTGGGATTAAGAAGCAGAGCGTGAAGAGTTGAAGACATATTTTAGCTCATTTGATATTGTAGGCCAGAGGGTGTTAAAGAAAAGGTTCGGGAACTAATACATCCATCAACAACTTCTTTGTGTCCACCGCTGGTGAAGTACAAGCCAAATAAGGGTGTTAAGAGGAGTAGAAAGAGTCAAGAGAGTGACGTGCATCGTGATCCTAACTAATGGGAGTATGCCGAGGGCTCGCAAGAGAGTCGGACTATCAAGAGATCATGCATAAAACCAACGCCAACTAAACCGCCAAGTATGTCGGCGGGCAGTCATCCGTCCACCGAATCTTCAAGACATGTTTACTTGTCCTAGTTTCCTGATTTCTTACATCCATACATTGATGACATTATTGATGTTGGTAAAGATGGAAATTGTGGTTTCCGTGCTATTGCAGCTCTACTTGGATGGGGCGAAGAGTCATGGCCTTTGATTCAGATGCAGTTAGATGCTCAAGTTCATCAACACTATCAATTATTTTCAAAGCTGTTCTATGACACGGTTTCTATAATTAGGAATGCGTTACGATTAAACCACTTAGGTGTGCAGGGTAGGGATAAATGAATGACGATTCCTGGTATATGTTACCCTATTGCTTCTAGATAGAATGTGGTTTTTATCTCCCTTTCCAAAAGACTTAACATCACATTTTTACTCTTGCCTTAACTCCACCTATGTATACGGGCAGACATAACATCAATGTTGTTGAATTTGTCAACAAGAATCATTGGGTTCAAGTAAAGTTGAAACCTGATGTGGAGACAAAATTCTCAATAAGAATCACTGGCTATTGGAGACAAAATTGTACTAATGATGCAAAAGCATGGAATCAGCATATGTGGGCTACATTAATCACTGGAAAGACGAAGTTAGGAAGTCATCCTAGTTTGTTTTATATTCTTTTATGTATGACAATTATTATATGTACATATTAAGTCAGGTAGCTATTTTACCGATTCAATTATTCGTGAAAAATCAATAAAAAATTGAAAATACAACTTTCTGGTTTAATACCAGAAATTTAGAAATTTCCAGAATTATTTAGTAAATACCGGAAATTTGGAAATTTTTGGGATGTTTTGATAATTACTGAAAATTTCAAAAATTCCGGTATATTATCACAAAAAATTTTAATTTCCGGTATCGGAAATTTTTAATTTCCGGTAACAGACAAATTTTTTCAATAAATCAGAGTAATTTTTTTGAAATTTATGATAATTTTTTGAAATTTCCGATATTTACATGTGATTTTCAAAAATTACGATATTTTAATAAGAGTATTTACTACAAAACACTATAAGGAGGGGGTTGTCATATATTTTTTTTTGATAAGTAACAATATATTCAATTTCAGAGTACTAGGGGTACTCGAACCCAAATAAAAAAAACCGACCCACCAAATCAAACTAAAACACCGACATTACAAAAAATCCAATGGGTATTTACACCATTCATAAAATTTACACTATAACCTATTAGCATCTATTTGGAGCCACCACCAAAAATGCATCTTGATTTTAAAAACTCAGGGTGACATGTAGAATCCTGCACAACTTCAAAATTCTAAGCATCGTTAAAAGAATCTAAGATCAATCCATAATCATCCACAATGTTATCCAAGGAACTTGAAATTTGCATTTTTTTTTTCACGAGTGATAGATCCACTAGACTAACTAATCCAATTTAGGGGTCACTTCTAGCATCTTAACTCTTGAAAATTGCACTTTGTTTATACAGATATCAATTCTCTTCACTCCTATATAAAAAAAAAAACTAAATAGAATCCAATTAATGATATAGTTTTAGGAAAAAAGATGTTGCAATGACAATGTAAATTAATTTTAAGAGAAAAGGACCATACATTGTCAATCAATGACAATCATATATCCCAACAAATTAGACTGTAAATTTTAATAGAGTTTAATGGTTATGCACTAACAATGTAAAAAAGTTTTACAATATCATCAAATTAGAATATAACATTTTGTCATGTCATACAAGTATTTAAAATTTTTAGTCTGACTTATCCTGATTCATGATCGTCATTGGTTGATAGTGTAAAATTATTTTATGAGAGTTGCTATTTGTACACCACAAAACTTACACCTAATGTTACACCATTTAAACAACAACATGATTATGTATTTTTTTTGTCAGAAAAAATAAAATATAATTATTAAATATGATAAAAAAAAGCAAAACCGTATACAACTACGGTGTAAGTGTCAACATGCAGTGTAAAGCTAGCATTTCTCTTATTTTATACTGTCAGTACATATCCCTTTTTTCCATTTTAAAATACTTATACGATACTTTAAAATATTTTGATTGAATGAATTTATAATAATTATTTAGACACATTGCCCTACCATTACACTCTAATTTTAATTTTTAAATCATCAATTTAAACATAATTGCGTCTCCTCATAAATTAATTTTTCTGAAAAAAACTCGGTTTTTTTTCTCAATCCAAGGCATGTTCAAAATTTTTTCATAAAAGTAATCTCTTTAAATCCAAATCTAGTTACTAGATTGATTGTTTGAACAATATTGTTATTTACTCGCAACACAAGAAAACCGCACGTGAAATCACACAGAAAGATTCACACAAAGAGAAACCAAAACATAAGAGAGAAAAAAAAAAGGGACTTTTACTGATATATCATTGATGAAGAAGGACAAGGAGAAAGAGAAAGGGAAAGCAATCGGTGTGTCAAGCCCCGTCAGTGGTGAAGACAGTGATGATAAACAGTTTCCGTCCTTTCCCTCTGTCAGATTCTCTTCTCGTAACGCTTCTTCCAAATATGATTTTGTTAAGGTATGATCAAAATTCTAACTTTTTTGTTATGATTATGCATTTTCCAAATCTGGGTTTTGTTTAATTTTGGATAATGTTTTTGGTTTTTGTTTAAAAATTGTGTCTTTTTAGTTGTTTTTGCGTTGATTTTGGTTTTTGGGGTTTGTTTGTGTTTGTAGGTGAAGGTGTGGTTGGGTGATAATGCGGATCATTACTATGTTCTTTCCAGATTTTTGCTCAGTAGAATGTTAACTGTCACCAAGGTATAAGTTAACTGTTGTTCATTCATGCTATGACTCCTCTAATGTCAACAACTCACTTCAGAAAGTATTGATTTTAAATAATAGTCGCGTTGCGGTCGCGATAAGGCTTTCACGGTTTCGGTCAGTACATGTGTCGCGACACTAAATGCGGTTGTCGCGGTATGAATTAACTATAATTTGTTCTTTATCACAAAAAGGGCGAATAACAGTATATATATCGCCGCCTTGTGATACTATTTTGTCGCGGCCGTTTTCATGGTAATGGACCGTTTTCTAAAAAACCTTGTCCACCATGGCCAAAATATGTGAAGGATGGCAACGCCGCGACATAGGTGTTATTGTGGGATTTTGGCACTCCACCATGAACCACCATCTGTTGATAAACAAATCAATGGTTGATATTGTATGTATATGCATACCAAATCACGATAAAAATATCAATGATTTTCTCAATTTCTTAACTACTTACTTTAGCGGAGCCGCCGAATCCTAAGTGGCCAATGCTTGCCTTTTATATCACTAAATTTCCTTTGATCTTTTAAAATTATTTATTTAGATTTTATTTTGATTTAATGTTTCAATCTTATGTGTTATTTCAGATTCCAAACCATGTAGCTATCAAAATTGCTCTCGAACTGAAGAAGTTGCTCATAGACAACAGTCTTTTGGATGTGTATGTTACTACTGCCTATCTATTCCCTTTCTCTTTTTGCAATGTTGAATTTTCATATTTTCTTTCATAACCTTGATTTTAACCGAATTAGTTAAAAAATCTCTTTCTTGCTGCAGCTCTCAGTCTGATTTGGAAGCCAACCTATTTAAGGTACACCAAAGTTTTCTTGCCTTTTGATGCCGCTCTCTTTCTCTAACGTAACATTTTTCCTTGTCACACACCTTGAACAAATTCTGTATGAACTTTCACTGCTGGCTTTTATTGTGTGTATTTGAATCCCATGTTCCAGATTTTGAAATCGTTAACATTTATCTGCACACGCTTGTCTTTTATTCCCTGCAAGGAAATATGCGTGTTTTAGAATAAAAAATATAGTCGGTCGATACAGATAAATCATTGAAATATCAGTACCATGGGAGTCTAAATGCTGATAATGATATATCTATTGATTCATTTTAATAGAGCATTGTATGTGCAGCTTATGGGACGGCGAGGATATGGAGAAGAGTACATAAACCGCTATAAGATGATGACAAGGTTTGAATTCATTTGTGATATGCATATTCCACTATCCGATATATATGTATGCGCCTACATGCATAGACATTTTGAAGGTGTTATCTTTCTTAGTAATCATGATTAGGCTTCATTTCCTTTTTCTTTTTTCACCATTCATCCAGGTTTCACCATCAAAGAGTTCCCCTGGTAATCCTTGTCTGTGGAACTGCTTGTGTCGGGAAGTCTACAATTGCCACCCAGCTTGCGCAGCGGCTAAATTTGCCAAATGTATTACAGGTACGCATTTGATGTCTATTATATTTGCATCTCCCCATCATATAAAGTAAGGACCTATGTAGCACCGACACATTAATTTGAAAGTGTATCCGGTGTCTGACACAAACATAAGTGGTTATATTCAATTACTTACATTTTTTAAACTATAACCGGTGCCAACGTGTCACTGTTTCATAGGTAAGGACTAGTTTTGTTAGGAAACAAAAAAATTTCATTTTGATGTATCTAACTAGACTGAACTGTTATTTCCTAGTTATCATGCATCTAATAAGAGTTATCCCTATATTTTATTTGGAGTGTTTTGTATTTGCAAATGGTTTTGACGTTTTGTTTTTGATTCTGACAGACAGATATGGTTTACGAATTGTTGCGCACTTCAACAGAGTATGTCCTGAATTTCTTTATTTCTTCCCACAGACGACTAAGATTTTCGCGTCGATTGAAAGTTCTGTTAAGACAAAACAAGTATTTATTAACTTTTTAGCCTGATGATTTCAGCTCTTTGATCGCTACTGACTATTTTCTTGTATCTGATACAGTGCGCCATTGGCTTCAACTCCTGTATGGGCCCGAGACTTCAATTCATCAGAAGAGTTAATAACTGAGTTTTGCAGAGAATGCCGGGTGGTTCGTAAAGGTTTTCAAGTTTTTTCTAGCTTTGAGATCTCCATCACGTTATATATTGCTTTACGCTATCATCATCATCATTTAATAATTCATTTTTTTTGCTAGAATTCTATGAATATTTTATTTTCTCTATAGTTATTTGTTGTGTCGTCTGTTAAATTAGTTTTTCATTTGATTTCTAGGTTTGGGCGGTGACTTGAAAAAGGCAATGAAAGATGGTAAACCGATTATAATTGAGGTATGTATGGACATGTATTTCCTTTCAGCGTTTTGTCGTGTAAATCTGTATTTTGATTCGTTTGTTTCTTACCAACCATGAATAAGTTGATGAGCACACCTACAATTTTTCCATCTTTTTTCTGTTTTCTTTCATAATGACAGGGAATACATTTGGATCCTAGCATTTATTTAGTGGAAGACGAGAACAAGTCACCTAGCGCTGCAAATGCAGGAAATAAAGAAATAAATCCGTTGTCTGCAGAATTGGATGATAATACTTCAACAAACACGGGAAGTATTAATGTCCCTAGTGGCGATGAGACGAATAGTGATTCCAAGATTTTGAGCTCCAACGAGGGAGTAAATGATGACCTGGTGGATGCCGCATCAAGTTCCACCACATCACCCTCGGGCCTAACTAGAAGCATCCTTGAGCATAAAGGTTAGCCGCCGTTCTCTATGCAGCTTGGCTCTTTATATCAACTGCTACCCAGCTTTTGCTATTTTCCCGCAATGCTATCTGCTAATTTCAAATTAATGTTTTGGCGGAAAATTAGTTTGTCGTGCAGATGCTTCTCCTAAAGAACTGGAGATCGAAAAAATAACTATTAGTAAGGAGAAGTCCGGCACGAAACCGATAATTGTGCCTATTGTTTTGAAGATGGCTGAATTTGATCATAAGGTTTGTCTCTCCGTCTTTTATTCGATCATAAGTACAAAGGTGTTGTTATCAGCTCCCATAGTTTACTTGTAACAAAGTCAATTAATCTAGTGAGACTCCTCTTATCTTATTTGCAGGCATTACTAGAAGAGTGGATCTCATCTCGTACATTTACCGAAAAGTGCCCAGACCAGGTACGATAAATTCCAAACTTAACAAAGAACCGTTCAGAGGCGAACCACATAAACAAGTATCATGTGTTTTTCTGAATTTTATTGTTCGATTTACAGGATCATGATAAACTCATAGCCAACTTGAAAACCATACAGGATTATCTATGCTCTTTCACATCACAGGTTTGTCACAAAAATATCGCATTACATATTTCTTGAAATTTTCGATATCATACTAAATTTTTTCGCCGTATGATGCCACAGGGGTTGACTGTAGTCAACGTATCCGCAACAACATTTCCTCAAACATTGGATTGGCTACACGGTTATCTTCTTCAGGTACTATTCGATATAATTAATTACATGTTAATATTTTTCGACATGCTTTTGAAAGGTTCTTGTGAATGACATTGAATTTAATTTCTTTCAGTGCATTGAGCAAGGTACTTCACTAGGGTCACATGAAAATGCTACCCAACCCAAGTAGATGCAAAATAGTTTTTATCATGCTGAAGAATAAGTTATCATCAAATCAAAAGGCTTGGATTGGAAGAAGAATCAGAATTCTCTTATTTATCAGCATTTTTAGCTGAACTAATTATGTGTTTAATCTGTATTAGCTTTTCCTTCTTCATTTTCTAGCCTTTGTATATCAACTAACTAGTGTTCATGTTTTGCAAGGTAGGTTTAATTTAATGCTTGTACAAAATAAGTGCTTCTTTTGTTATCAATTTAAATATTCAGCATTCTGATTCTCAATCATGAGAATTGAAGTTTTTTTGGGTCCAGTAGTCTAGTGGCTGGCTGGAATCTCACATCTCCAAGATGAATAACTAGGATGTTGTTGATTCGAACCTGCGTCTCTGCAATTGTATGTTTATATATAGTTACCAACTGAGTTGGCTTAAAAAGACTCAAATAATGTTGTTGATAGAAATAAACAAGAACATTTTGAGTTGAGAGAATTTTCTTTGATTTTTATTCTTTTCCATTTATGGAGTGAATGAGTTACAACATTGTTTATTTTAGCTTCAAATTTCATCATCCCAAAGTTCTTGAATTGTTTTGTAGGGACTTGTGGTTTCATTGACATGAAATTCACCTCTCATTATCTTCATTTCTTCCATTTTCTCAATCTCTAACATATCTTCATCATCCAAATTTAGATCATATGATCCTATATTTTCTTCCATTCTTTCATCATTGAAGCTTTTCACAATCACACTTGACCCCTTTAATAGTCCCCATTTCAATGCAACCTTCAAAATCAATAGCCAAATTTAACATATTAATTTCAATGCAACCTTCAAAATCAATAGCCAAATTTAACATATTAATTTCAATGCAACCTTCAAAATCAATAGCCAAATTTAACAACTCTTAAATGATTCCGAAACAGAAAGGTTATGAATCGATTATAAAAACTCTTAAATAACTCTTATACCTGTGGTGGAGTTGCATTGTGTTTGAAGGCAATTGAATGTATAATTGGATGATTAACAACAGCTGGAGATCCCCATGCATTCCCTGGTCCACCAAGTGGTGAATATGCACTTACGTGGATGTTATGCTTTCCACATGTCTTTCTTAACTTTCTCTGCCTCCACATTGGATGCATTTCCACCTATGTAAACACCAAAATAATAATTTGTTGATTAATTTTTTGAGTCACGTAAACGAAAAAAATGTGATTGGAATAAGAGATTCCATTCCATGAAGATGGTGAATTTGTTACCTGGTTAACTGCTGGGGGTGTATTAGCAAAATCTAAGAGCCATTCAATCTTGCTACTAGAGAAATTACTAACTCCAATACTCCTACAAAGTCCCATTTCAAGACATTTTTCCATCCCTGCCCATGTTGTTTCAAGATCCAAATTTTCAAAGTCATCTTCATTAGGAACAGGGTAGTTAACCCATGGTTTTAACTTCACTGGCCAGTGCACTAGATACATATCCAGATATTCCATGTCCAGGTTCCTGTTTTCCAATTCAAGTAAAAAAAAAAAAATCAATACTCGTTTTTTCGCGACTATGTCACAAAAAGTAACAGTTTTCTAAAAATGATGTCAGTTATCTAAAATGCGCGTTGATACTGGATAAATTACTTACTTTAGAGTTCGCTTCAATGCAGAAACGGGATCATGGTGATCACTCCCCCACAATTTGGATGTCAAGAAAATCTCTTCCCTCTCTACTTGTCCCATATAAATTGCCTTATTTAAGGCTTTGCCCAATGCTGGCTCAGAACCATATATTTTTGCTGTATCAAAATGCCTATAACCCAGCTGCATACATAATAATGGAAATTAACATGCAAACTTCCTATAATTAGGAAAAACACGCCGTCACATGATCATAGTGAAAAAGGCCTTAAACGTGCTGCAGCAATGACCCACCGAATCGTGTTGCTTAACATTCAAGATTCACAATTTTCTAAATATGCAATTAGGGAAAGTACCTCAAGGGCATTGTGGACAGCAATTTGTGTTGTCTTGTGATCATTTGGGTATGAATAAGTGCCAAATCCAATGAGAGGCATTGTAATGCCACAATTCAAACGAACATGATGATTGCACCTCATTGTAAATTTGATCCTTTTATGTTCAACAAGTGATGTTAAATTTCTTGAGACTTTTATTTTTCTAGTTTTGGTTTGGAATGCTAAAATGTGTTTAAACTTTGGCTATATATAGATCTTATAAAGTCAACGTACTAGTTAGTTTTTTTATGATTTTGTTTGAATTAATAATGTCTAACTAATATATTGTATTTGATTGTGAAAGATAACTGACTTGGGAGAATTAAAAATCAATTATTGAGGTAAGCAAATCAAAGCATGAGATCTTCCATGTCTCTAGGGATTTTAATAGAAATACACCAATTCTTAGTCCAACAGAAAATGAAAAAAGAAATGCCACAACTCATCATCCAAAAGAATAGTATCAATACTTCGTAGGGCTGTTTAAACCAGTTTTGATTTGAGGGGAAAATTTATTTAATTCAAATATTAAATTATTCACGCTTTGCTTCAATTTTAGAAGATTAGTCAAAAAAAAAAAATTCAATCCGATATGATTCAATTTTATAACATTTAATTTAAGTGAGTTTCTAGATATTTGAATTATAAACTATAATTTTTTTTGTTAATATTAATATTATAGATATATTATTAAATATTAAATTATAAAAAAAATTGATCGATTATGTTTTAAACAAATAAAATATTAAAAATAAATAAATAATAAAAATTGATCGATTATGTTTAAAACAAATAAAATTTTAAAAATAAATAAATAAATAAAAATAAATACTACTAAAATAAATTTAATATTAATAGTTAATAAATTAATACAATATATTATACTAATAAAAAATAAATAAGTATTAAATTAAATGCATTCAGTTTGGTTTGGTTTTGAAAAACCAATTTAAAATTTAATCTGATAAAAATGGGTTTTGTAAAAGAGAATTCAAACACATTCAATTATATTTGATTGTTTACGATTTTGGAATTTTTAGACCGCTTTGTGGTTTTTATTTTGATGGTTTGAATTTGAGCACCCCTAATCAATATGCACTTTATCTTACAAAAACTGATTAGTAAGGTGCACGGGTGGCAAATCGAGACCGACTTGTCAGGCATGTCTATTTTGCTTACTTTTATGGGCAGACTAAGTTTTTAGGTCCGCGCCCTCTAATGTATCGCCATGCCCTGTTCTTTTTTTGCAGGTTTTGTGGACGCGAACATTAACACAAATTTTAGCATTTTAAGCTTAAAAAGTACAATGTCCGCAGGCCTGTTCCACCCTATTTTTTTTTTTGCAGGACTAACCAAAATTTTATGCATATTCCTTCAATTATGTTGGTCTCATTTCTTTACAGCCTTTTACGGGACAGACCTAAATGGGTCAAACATGCCGCCATTTGACACCCCTAATAAGGTGGTCAATTTTCATTTTTTTTATATACTCACTTTTTAAATCTATTTAATGTGTTAGATTTGAGTTTTTTTAATACACTTCATTATATTTAATAATATTGAATTTGATTCATGGGTTAATAGATCATTATGTTTACTAATATTAAATTTGATTCTTGGACTCATTGATATAGATTATGATATTATATTAGATTTGAGGTTTCTCTTTCCACTAAATGGTGAAGAGCTGCCATTTTAAAATTTAAAATTGTCCTTTTCAAATTCAGAAGTATATTTTCGTATACACCCTATATATACCATGTCCATTTGTAAGTGAGTCACCCACCCTCATTTTACCATAAATTAGTGCGAGATGCATCTCCGTAAAATTTATGAAAGTATACTTTTGTAATAACCCTAATGCAGTAAGATTTCATATTTTCAAAGAAATCTTATATTATAGACCATTTATAATAAGTATATTATCATAATAAATTTGTTATCAATTAAACTATACACTAATGTAATTCAATTAAAATTCCTTATATTAGAATCAATTCAGAATTCATAATCAAATATAATTCTTGACAAATTACAAACCATAATAAAAATATTATCAAAATAAAAGTAAAAGCAAACTATTGGGCATATCTAACCCCCTGTTCCTCCTCTGCCTCATGTAATTCAAGGCATTATGTGCTTCAGATAAAATGACTTCTATAGTAGCCCTCACTAGAGTGCCTTATGAGAAATCTCCTATCTCTACACCCGCTCGTCCATAATACGACGACATGTGGGTAACACATCAACGACAGGATCTAACATAGTATGCTCCTCTTATAATATCTCTTAATGAGCTAGCCTAGGAGGATCTCCGTGAGCGTCCGATGTCATGTAAGGATGTGACACTTTGAAATACCAATAAATGTATTGTAATATAATACTCCACAACTAAATAGTTGGCACCATTCATGCTTCCTCTAGTGCCAAATGATTATATAAATCATCAAATATCGCGTCAACATATTTGCAGACGACACCAAGAGGAACATACATGGAGGTTCTCTTGGAATGCACAGTTGAAACTCAATCTGGCGCATGACTTTCTCAAGAAGATGTGGATAAATCGGGCTTGACCCATAAGCCAACCATTCATAGTAGAAAGCTATGTTATCCAAAGGACGTGTCTGACGGTGATTGTCGTACATTTTGTAACACATATCTTTTTCTATAGTGTAGTCAAGAAACACTAAAAACGGTTTGATCTCCTGATTCCCTTTGAGTGGGATAAATGCGTAAGAACATGGAAAGTCCTCAGAGTAGTCCTTGCCATATGATCAGCCGGAGATGCAGGGAAAGTAAGAGAGGATCCATGCTTAAAAAATGGTTCTTATGGAATGTTAGTAACAGTGTGGTACAAGTGTTATGAAATATTAGTAACAGTAAATTTACCGTAAACAACGTGTAGCTTGTTGTCATCTGTCTGGTCTTCTAAAGACAAACTTTACCTAAATTTAAGTACGGGTAAACCAAACAAGCGCCCTTAGTTATACTCATGAATCTGGTCAAAGATATTGAAATATCTAAGACAAACCACATCGACATAATAAGAACTTTTGTATACAACTATGGACGTGCCAACCAAATACACGATGTAAGACCTCGATGCACATGCTCTATGATACAAAATATGTGCAACATCACCATCGACCTCCACTACCGCGACCATGTGGTCGATATACAAATTATATAGAAATGAAAATCTAGCATGACATCCTGTGGTGTCATCTATCTCGTTTTGGGCATCATCTATATTAGCTCCCAAGTATTGCTACATGACATTAAAAAACCATTGCTCCTCAGCCTGTTGCAACTACACAATCTTTCTACCATGGTGGATTCATTTTAAAGCATCATAGTATTGCAAAAAAATACACCATCGTCAGAAATTTCAAATATTATAACACATATGTTTCAAAGAATAAATACAGATTTATTTTACCTATTCATCCCACACATGCCTAGAAGCATGGTTTGCATACAGAGGCATTAGTGAAATGTCATAGGGCCTTCTCCAAAAACCCCAGGAAAAACATCATGAACGACACCATCAACAACATGTGCATCTACATGGATTAGTGAGGATTCAGGGGGCACTAATATGTAACAATTTCCTCAGGGAAGACGAAGCCAGAGACACGGAAACTCTAGAAGAGGGCTTCTGCATCATATGAACTAGCACCAACTGGTGGTCGCGAAGGTCTAGCTATCTTCCTGCGAACATATGCATGTTGGGGACACTCAACCGTGCCTCAATCGATCTTGGTTGTCATCCATTTTACCTATAATTAAACTAGACAAAGCAGATAAAGCAGACAAAATCAAACCTAGATGACATATATGTAAAATCAAACAATGAAGACAAAATACATAAGTTCACTTCTGTATTTTAGAAAAATCAAATTCAGACAAAACACGAAAGTGCACTTTTGTGTTTTCATGAAACACATTAAGTGTAGAAAACACATAAATTCCTCATACCCTATGCTCTAAATGTCATTGCATGCCTTAATAAACTATGTATTATGAGTGTAATTACAACCTAATGTACCTTAAATAACCTATTAGTAATGCATGCATCACAATTAAAAAAAGGAGGGAAATGATTTTCTTTACCAAATGTGAGAAGTGGAAGCTCTTGAATTAAATGGACTTGGATAATGATTGTTAAAGCTCTTTGATTAGGCGCAATGCAGTAGAAAGTATGAGCAAGGTTGAAAAATGGTGGACTTGAGAGTTATCATGCACAACTTTTTTTTTTTGGTTTAGAGGAAGTTCTATTGGAAATGAGGAAAGGGGAAGGTATGGTGCAATAATATCACTCAAAATGCATTCGGAGGTATACCTCCGTAAATTTTACAAAGATACATCTCTGTACTAATTTATAAAAAAAAAATGGCGACTCACTTACAAAGTGTTGGGGCATGGAGTTTTGGTGCATCCAAAAATACATCTCCGTATTTTAGGAGCATTTTTTATTTTTCACAAGAATGCACGAGCACTACTACAGATGCAATAAGTAATCCCCTTAAATTTTTATATTCAATTTAGCTCATTTTTATAAAAGATATATTGATAGTTTTAAACTTTCAAATATCGAGTTTGTGGTATTTAATCCCTTTTTTTAGCTCTTTTAAGAGCATGATTATCGCCTGTTTTACAAACGTTTCTACACAACATTCGATACTTGGCTGTCAAAACAAATGGATAATTGCTCAAAATTCTCGTTTTTACATTTGCAAGCGTTCTCACATTTGAGAATGTTTCTACACTTGTTTTAGTGGGCCAACTAATTATAAATTAATGAAAATGGTAAGAATGTAGTTGATGAGTTGTAAATGTGGATATATTGTGGGGCCTATTTTAGAGTTTTTTTACGAGGTGTATGAATATTTGAAAAATGTAATTGAGTTATTTAAAAATGTGAAGGTGTAATATAATATAAAAAATTGAGTGGTCTCATTTAAAAAACTCTAATGGATACGATGGATGTGGATGCTCTAACGGTATTTTTTGATTTATTAAGGAAATTTCTTTCCCTACCTCCCTCTTTTCTAGATTACCTCCGGTGAAAAACCCAAAATACCCTCACTTCGGAAATGCATTTCCGAAACGCTTTTTTTTTTTTCAAAATTTGTCTTATTTCGGAAATGCACTTCCGAAAACACGAAAAAAAAAGTGTTTTCAGAGATGCATTTCCGAAAACACCCCTTTTTTAGGTTTTCGGAGATGCATTTCCGAAAACACCTTTTTTTTTGGAGGGGGTGTCTTCGGAGATGCATATCCGAAATATTCCAAGACCAAATTGGTCTTGGAATGTTTCGGATATACACTTCCGAAAGAATTCAATAATTATTAAAAAATTAAAATCAAGGTGAATCAATACAATTAATAGGTATAAAATCAAGGTGAATCAATAAAATGAAGGTTAATCTATAAAATCAAGGTGAATCAAAATTTCTTAAACAATTTTAAAGTTAAAAATAATTTTTAACTTATATAAATATATAATATATAAATATATAATAATTAATATATAAATATATAAATATATAATAATTATTATAAATTAAAACACTCATTTTTTTAATTTTTATAATTATTATATAAATATATAAATATATTTATAATTAATATATAATAATTATTATATAAATATATAAATATATAATAATTTTTATAAATATATAATAATTATTATAATTATTATATAAATATATAATTTTTTTTTGACAAATATAAATATATAAATTAAAACACTCATTTTTTTTATAAATATATAACAATTATTATAAATATATAAATAAAAAATTATAACCTATTTTATAAGTGAAATTATTTTAATTTTTTTAATTAAAATTATTTTAAATTTTAAAATATGAATCAGGATAGAAATATATAATAGCTATTATTCATAACTCATAAATTATATCAAAATATATAATTATTATTATTCATTACTCATAAATTATATCAAATTTATGATATGTGAATTAATTAATATCCTAAAATTAATTTTTGGGATTTTTTTAGATTTTTTTGTTGTTTCGGAGATGCATCTCCGAAATAGTCAAAATCTCAATTTTTGGGATTTTTTCGGAAATGCACTTTCGAAGCCTGGAAAAATTTAGAAAAAAAAATATTTTGAAAATACATTTTCAAAGCAGGGTAAAATGGAGTTTTCGCTGGGGGTGACCCCCATAGGAAGGTGGGTAAAGAAAAAATCTTTATTAATCTAATTATTAAAATTTAACATAAGGAAGATATTGTTACTTTAAACATATCAATTGAAATGACTTACAAAACTTAACCTTTATATTTTCCATTGTAAATTAATAGTTTTTCTCGTAAAATTTAAGTTGAGAAGACAATATTTATTGACGTGACCTCTAATTCCAATTGCTAATGTGTCTTTTTTGTAATAAAAATAAAAATAAAAATTAAAAAACACAAAAGAAATATGTATTTACACTTGGGGAGAAAATTTATCAGCCTTTTAGTTATTTTTATGTATTTTTTGACATTTTAAATATTTAATTACAGAAATGAAATTGAAAATGAGACTTGAGTGTTATGTTACGTTAAAAAATAAAAAAAGAATGGGTAAAATTTTAAAAAATAAAAATAAAAGGACACGAAAAATAATTTTAAAAAAGATAAAATATAAAGAGTCAAAATCGTTAATAAAAGTTAAATTCTTTGTAACCTTTTAATTTTAGTTGGATACCAGTATCTTATATATTAAAATATATACTTATATCATTTAATTATATGGCCAAAGTCCTACTTATATCTGAGTTTATAAATGCCATTTTTCAAGATTGTAGGTGCATGAAATTAATTCAAAGTACTTCTGTGGTTTTGTGGGCAACCAGTACAATATGCTAGGAAATAAACTATTTATTGACGAAAAATTGTCAAGTCATGGAATATACTTTTATTCTCTAAATAAAGTCAAAACAGAATTTATTTTCATATAAAATATGAGTGTTTTCGTATACGTGTTGCACCTAGAATTTATTGTTGTTGTATATATTATCTCTAGTTGACTTCGTTGATTATAGAAGTATATTGTATGATATATGAATGTTTATGTTGCTTAGCACGTATCTTAAATATAAATGCATCATACCATAATTTTTTTTTTAAATGCACATTAATTCAGTGTAGACCTAAGTCGAGAGTCTAAAAAAAATGTGGCAGGAGGCAACATAACTCTTTTGAATGATCAATGTACTTGCAAATAGTTTGATGATCTAAGTTATTTGATAGAAGAGAGTGTGGGATTTTACAATTTAAAAATGTGTATGTTGATCTGAATCATGGATAAAAATTATTTAATAGAGTGAAAAATTCGATCTTCTTAAGACAATTGTTGAAAAATAATAATGTGATTACAAACGACCCTAATTGCGTTCACACAACCTCTTAGGTGGATGTCTTTAGTATGGTCTATAACAACGCGTTTTCTTATTGGTTTGGACCCATCTCTATGGTCCATGATTGGAGGAGTTAAGTGATGACTCGAGATTGATATCTCTGCCTTTATTTTTTATTGTGCCTCAAAAGGGCTCACAATTGACTGTGTTGGTGGTTTTTTTTTTTTTTGGTGGGTTGTAGTTTATATGTGGTTGGGATAAGTGTTACTGTTGAGAAACAAATGTGAGTTATAAGTTCTTCGTTGCTTAGAAAAGTGAAGGTTGAACACTTTATAAGTGAGAGGATTTATACATTCATTACCTTAAGGTTTTCAGTAAATATTTGGAGTCTCTCCCACTTGTTTAGGTGAGTCTTTGACCTTCAATGTAGATGTTTCCCTCTCTTGATGACCAAGCAATTACGTCTTTGATTAGTTTGTTATTGATTTCAGTGTTGATTTTAGACTTTGTAACCATAGATGTAGGTCTAATGTGTTCCAAACTTATATCGATGAAGGGTTTGTAGTGTTTTGGGTGAAATCTTATTTTGGGATTTGGTTTTGACAACTCACTATTTACCTCCAAAAATTATGAGGGAATTCTGGAAGTTAATTTTAGGCGACTTTTAATACCTTTTCTTTTGGAACACGTGTAGAACCCATACTTCTGTACGTGATTGGTCGAAGATCTTCTAAACCTATGGATCATATCACACTAAGCACTCTTATAACTGTTGGAAGAAGTGTCTTTTGTTTCTTGATTTGGTGTGTTGATTTGCTTTATAAAGTATGGAGGATAAATTTCCGTTTCAATTTTTTCCATCTTTCCATTTCAAAGAATTTCAGAGGGTATAAAAAAGGATTTGAGTGTTTCATATTTTTGGAGATTTTCCTCTATTTCACTTTTCTTCCTATCCATGTTTCTATGTTTATCCCTTCATCTTGAACAAGTTTTTTCTTTGATCAAATATTGATACACTTTCTCCATCATTGCATATATTTTCTTCTCGTGTTAATGAGGTTTTCCAGAGGTTTCCATTTCCGATGGTTGTAGTTGTCCATGGTTTTAGGTAGTGTTAATGAAGTACTAGCGGGTATGATAGTTTTTTCATCATTTAATAGAGGTTTTTTACATTTCCTAATTTTGTTTATCCTTGCTTTTTGATCTTTAAGGGTTTTCTTCTTCACCCTTTCACACAAGGTTGGTAGGATGAATTCTAAAGGAACCATCTTTGATTATCTTTCTCCCTCAGTGTGATCTCAGATGCCTCAGACAAGTTTCTAAAGAAACCCTAAGGACCCCGTCTATATATTCTGAGGATCTAGAGAAGTTCCATTTTAGCAATACACATTGTAAAGATGGCGAGAGACGGGAATGGATAAATCATTTGTCAAAATAATTTATGAGATTTTCTAATTGATACCCGGGATGCACTATTTCCATGTATGAAGTGGTTTTCAAAGAGATGGCACCCCAACTCCTTTTCAGTTATTTCAAGGTCGAGTTGTTGAATAATCATGAATTGTCTCTTTCTTTAGTCCACTTTAACTATTGGGCATACATTAAGGTGTTCTAAACATTAATTAGAACTAAAAAAGACTTGCTAAGCTTATACAAACTCCAAGGAAAATGGTGTCGAGGTCGTCAACTAGGGTTCATCTTCAACGACTTTTACACAATTATCAAACATTGTGGACCATAAGACTGAAGCTCATGGGACAAGAGGAAGAATATTGGTTACGTAAACTGATGACAATTCGTCATTACTTTGTTTAGCATAATTTGTATTCGTTTTAAGTATTTTGCTTTTAACCGTTTACATTTTTGTAGGTTTTAATAAAGGTTCATAAGAAATGAAGAAAATATTAATTTGTGCTGAAATGACCCTAACCAAGAAATTTATGTAGTGTTTTACTATAGAAATTATGATGAAGAGGGATGGAGAAGACTTGCACACAAAAATCAGAAGAAAATAAGATAAATGAGCAAGATTGACAAACATTCATGAAGCAAAAAAAAAAAACTAATGCTACCTCCTTCAACAATTCACCCCTATTGTGTTTGAAGTCATTTAGTCAACAAGTGACATCTGAGTATAACTCATTTTAAGAGGTAGAATGATTATTTTAAATGCTTCTTAAGATAGAAATTTTTCAATGAAGAGATCTCTACCGCTTGATGGTGAAAGGTATATCACATGGAAAGCAAGAATGAAATTTTTTCTAGAAATCTTTTATTTTGTTCATTGAGATACTATTAACTATTGTTCTTTTATTCCTACTCATTCTATAAATAATGAAGTAGTGAATAAACTGAGAGACTTATGGACTATAGAGGAAAATTAAAATTGCAACACATCCTAAAAGCTAAGTACTTAATAGTTAGTGCGTTAAGCATTAAAAATACAACTATGTATTCAACTATAACACCGATAAAAAAATGAAACACTCTAAAAATGATCTACGAAGATCCTACTGAGATCAAGAAGGATATGATGAATACATTAATTCAATTCAAGAGTATAAGATTCCAAAAGAAATTAAAGAAAATTTTCATAACTGGCTCTTTAATAATGTAAATATTTTTGTCACCTTCTTCAAAAATTGATTATCCCACAAGTACCCCAGGTTTGAAAGGTGTTGGAAATCTAACACATTATTAAAATTTAAGGGAACCAACCCTGGAAGCTCGATTGTTTTTTTCCCACTAAATTTTAGAGGATATTAAATGAGCTGAAAATGGTCAAGAAACTCAAACAGAAAGAATATGTGCAAAAAAAAGGTTGAAATAGAAGAAAACAAAAACATCATCGCAAAATAAAGCAATAGCTCAAACTCACATGATGAATCAAAACAATAGGACGAGACAAACATATGCCTTATGATCGAATACAAAGATGACGGGGTAAATAAAACTAAAAACATTTCCTTTTAAGAATTATATTTTATTTTAAAAAATCTAAATAGAGATAATGACAAGCTAGAAAATATTGTTATCACTTCTAAAAATCATGTTACCTTTTTAGAAAATAAAAAAGAGAAACTTATTGAGAAAATTTATCAGCTTAGAGGTAACACTTTATATGAGACTTTTACCCTTTCTGATTACAAGAAATATAAGACCTATGATAACATGAAACTTGAAAATGAAGATTTGCATGAAACTCTCAGTAAGTTTATCATAAGTAAATATAATATAGACATGTTATAGTCGGTCTAGGATATGAACCTAATAACAATGTTAATTTATTTAATAATATATACCTTGCAAAAATAAAATTGAACGAGTAAAAATGGTCATATTTCTCCATATTGTTTTTTTAATAAAAAATCACAATTTAAAGTGGACTCCTAGATCGTCATGTAATATGAGAAGTTTTAATTTCACTAATACAAATTGACCCAACAAAATATAGACACCCAAGGTTAAAAATTAGAATCATTTTCCAAAACATTCTTACAAAGAGTTCAATGAATTATGGTCTATTCAACTCCAATATGGGGAGATGACTCAATGTATGAAGAAATATTCATAGAGATTCTTAGAAAGAAAGCTTTTTGAGAAAGAGATTGAAAATTCCCCTCATATTAAAAAAATTCTGAGAGATTCTAAAAAATAAAGACTAATTGATTTTCAATATAGAAAAGGAAAAAAAAAGACAATCTAAACTTTTGTAAATTAATAAAAGGTAATCACATGTTAAAAAATTAATAAGAAAAACTCAATTTACATTTCTAATAAGTATTAAATTATCAATTTAACCCGTTCAATTTTTTTTTATCACTAACCATGTGCTAAAATGCAAATCAAAAATAAAAAGAGAGTAAAATTTTTTTAAAAAATGTGCAAACAAAAATCTGGCCCAAAGATATCTCATGAAAATCCCGCCTTCTAATCAAATAAACCTTATGGTTAATTGATTATAACCATTTGAAATTTAAAATCAGGGCTTGCTATTCGTTAATACCAAAGATTTAATCGATTAGATCTCCAAAAACCTACAACCGTTTTCATAAACTAATCAACTAATTGATTGCATAAATGATTTAATCGATTAGGACTTCTTCTAATCGGTATGACACCTTCTAATCGATTAGAACCCGACTATAAATAGGTTGCCTCTCTTGTTTCTTCTGCTTCATCATTCATATCTTCATCTTTCTTATTCTTTATTTGTTATTTATTATTTTTGCTACTATCTCATAAACAAAATAGCACCTAAGAGAAATCGAAACTCTGCAAGTTTATTTTTCTGAAGTGTTTTATCTGACAAATTTTCATCACAAATTCAAGAGAACTACTTCAACAAATTTTTCCTCCAACATTTTGTTCTTAAACCGCACTATATTAATGAGAGCTATTATGAAAGATGTGAAGTCTTCCAATATTTATGTCAAGAAAATCTCAAAAACTTCATTTGCAACAAGACAAAAGTAGTGTATCCAAAGCTAGTAAAGATGTTCTATAAAAATCCCAACTTCAAGATGATCACTTCTAAGATACGTAAAACTCAAATTTATATCTCTGTTGAAGCATTTAGGGAACTTGTTAATCTACGTTTTGATGGTACTCCCCGCTCCTTTGATGCTTTAACTGAAATGGATAACCTAACTTTTTCTTTGTTTGACGCTTGACAAACTTTACCTCAAAATTTAGAAAATCAAGTAACAACAGTTTAATAGATCGAATAATAAAATTAAATTCGAAACCTTCAGTAACATTGGATTGGATGACTTGTTGAATTTATGAAAACTAAACTCTTAACAATAACAATAGAAAACATGAAATTGTACCAACAAATTCATTACATTGTCAAATACTAACTGTATAGTTCAAGTATGAAGTGTAATACGTTGACATGGAAGACATTCAACAAATATTAATCACACCGCCACAATAAGTATTTATAGTTATAAAATCATGTAATGTGTGAGACCAAAGATTTTGCTGTTCCATGAATCTCTGAAGCACTCTTAAATAAGTGTTTATTAAGTTTTCTTACAAATTTTATTTTATCATTGGTCAATCATTTTAATAGTAATTTATATTAGTCAACCTGCGTGTGGACTTTTATCTTCAAAATAATATAATTATCTTGTTCTATAATAATTATTTATTTGTAAGAAACACTCCAAACATTTGGCATTTACTATTTGTCTTCCATGATTCTATCTATCCATCAAAATTTTAAGTCTTTCATATAAAATCGTCATAAATAAGTCATGCTATATTTTTAATAAAATATTATATTTTTTCATAACATTTTTATTATTTATTATGATCTATTATTCCAATTCCTTAACTTGGATATCCAATTTTTAGACCACCTTCCATTGTTGGCAATTGTCAAACTAAATCTCTTTGGACGGTTATGATATGCTGGACTGAGCTGTCGCCCATGGTGGTGACTTATAACTTTCCGCCAAGTGACACCGTCCTAAGACCAACACCATAATTTGTATATACAGTTATCTTTAAGTGAAATATTTTGCAACCAAAAAGTAAAATATACTGAGTTAAGGTTCTTGCACTCTATCCTTTTCAAAATATCACCATAAAATTTAAATTTATTTTAAAGACATTTTTTGAAAAATATTTAGGTGAATTGAGTTCTGGACTTACTAAGATCAAGGAAAGTTTCTAAACTCAAAGGAGTGTGGCATTTTGAATCAACTCTTTATCAATTGACTCATCATTTATTAACAATTTTAAAATCACTTATTAAATATGTGAGTTTATCTATGAATTTGTTCAGGCTCCTACAAACATGCTTAATAAAATTTATTTGTGTTTCATAATTTATTTGGATTCGAAGCAAGACCTAATCACGTTTAATTTGATCAAGTTTTCAATAATTTATTTAAGCTTTAATTTCATCAAAGCAAAAACTTAAAAATCTCCTAATTTTACTTTCAATATCACGTGAATCATTTTGTTAAAATAACACAATTCCTATGAATACAAATATATTTTTATTACTTCAATAACATTTAGTACACTTGCTAAAAGTCTATCAAGTTTTTGACGCTGTTACCGATGATTGTTAAATTACTTCAATAAGGCATTTCTTTGCTATGTTTTCTTATTTTAATTTTCAAAATTTTGTTATTTTATTTATTTATTCATATTTTTATTTAGTTTCGGTTTGGTTCAATGTTACTAAGGTACTTTTTGTTTTTGTATGTGAGGTAAAGGATCTAGCATATTTCTTTTTGATTCAAGACATGTATGATGGACCTTAATTTTAAACTTGCTATGATAGCTTAACTTGAAGTTTTATTAAAGCAATTCACTGCCTCAACTATATTTTCAACAACTGTTTAATTTAGTCAGGGAATTACAATGTGAATTTTGTGGTAAAGGTAACACAAATAGCCATTGTGTACTAGGGGATACGTTGAAAAGGCAAATTATGCGGGAAATTATCAAAAGCCAGATCTTTACTCCAACACTTATAATCTGTGGTGGGATGATCATCTAAATCTTAAATGGAGTAACAATCAATGCTAATATTATAATCAAGAAGTTCCTCAAGATCCATCACCTAGGAAGTCATCCCTTCTAGAAGAGACCAAGAACGAATTCAAGAAGATGACTCAACACAACCTCGAAGATTTAAAGGTTAATTAAAAGACATCTAACAAGAACTGTGAAGCATCCATAAAGAATGTTGTTAACTAAAATTGTATTTTGAAATTACAACAACATGTATATTTATTGGCAACTAAGGCCCAAACCCAAAATGTAACACCCGTTTATTTGATTTAATTATTTAATTGTTTGATTTTGAATTATTTGGTGAAATGGTGGTTTATTTGTGAATTATTGATAATTATGCTATTTTACTATATAGTTGAATAATGAAAATAATAATAATAATAATAATAATGATTAAATATTTAGTTGGGCCTTAAGTTGTATTAGCATGAGGAATAATGGGGGTGTTGTGTGTTAAGCCCATTAGTAAGGAAGAAATTAGTGAAAGGTTAACTAAAATAGAGAAAAGTAGAGAGAACGTGAAATTAGAGAAAAGAGAGAAGAGAATGTCATGTAGTTACTTAACTTGTGTAGTATGATATTTATTGTTATAATGATGATATATGTATGTATGAAACATACGATGAGGTATGATAAATATGATGAATTGATGTTGTTATGATGATTTCTGTATTATGAAGCATGTGATGAAGTATTATTAATACGATGAATTCATGTTTTTATGACGGTGAAGTGATGGCCTATGTTGTCGTTTGTTGAAGGCTTAAGCCTTGTGATTGCATAATTGTTGCTGATGTGTTGCATGTTGTGTTGCATACATTGCATTCACGATGGTATGTATTGGCAACTATGATGGCATGGATTGTCAAATTACGATGGTCTGGATTGGCAAACTAAGATGGCCTCAGTCCCATTGTGTAAATTGAGTGCAAATTGTGATGAAGGTGTATGGCGTGTTGATGCATCTTTTTGTTGGAAATTTTGCAATGAGGGTGTATGCCTTATTGGTACCACCTGCATTTGCATAGTTGTTAGTCTCATGGCATTTTGCATGATGATGAATGATGATGAGCTGTTTGGTGATGAATCTTTGTATAACTAATGATGTGATGATGATCCATTTATTGCTGAATACTTGTATACTAATTGTTGATAGACGATATTGATGTCTTGTGAAGTGGTGAATTGTGTATGACCTTATTCTCATATACTTGTTATCACACGCTTCTTTATATTGTTATGATATCTCACCCCTTCGGTTTGAATGTTGCCTCCACGTGGGTAACATGTAGGTAAAGAGGATTAGTGCGCTTTTGGAGTAGCTTGGAAGATGTTGATCTTCCTATTGCTTATGTCGAGTCGGGTCGTGCTCTGATACGTAACATCGGGGGGGGGGGGGGTGAACACTTAGTTACTTCTTGTTGTCTTTAATGATTGTTTGGAGTCTTATGAACTACGTATTATTTGAATAAAGATTGTTTATGCTGGATGCAGGTTATTTTGATAATATTATCTTCTGCTAATAAAATGAGAAGTTGAGAATTATGAAGTTTTGTTTTGGTTTATCCGCATGATGTGTTATGTATCTATTTGAATAATTGAGCAAGTTTAACGTGTTTTAAGAAGGGTGACATCCTAATTGCATGTTTATTATTTGAAAATTTTACTCTGATCTTATATTAATAAATGTCAAGGAAATTAGGGTGTTACAATTGATATCAGAGCAGGTCAGTTTTTCTGGCCAAGTTGTTGAGTCAGTAGTATGGTTTAACAATGGAATATTGTTTACATATGGTTCCTTAGTACGCGACAAGTATGAGAAACACTGTTAGTGCTTTCTTGTTTTTCTAATCACTTGTTTGCATGAGGGGGATTGAAACAAGTGGGGGAGAGACTGTTGCTTCTCAGAGATGTTTTGGTTAAAACGTGTGAACAGTTGGTTCAGAGTGCTATGGATGGTAAAATTGCAAATGCCGGTGAGACCATGTTGTTTCCCAATTATGAAGAGATTGCAGATTCGAGATTCGGGTATAACGGCCAGGGCGAAATGTCCTTGAGAGGGGATGGTCAAGTACTTATGTTGTTCGTATCTCTAGGAGTAGGAGGTGATGCCACGACTAATGACGTGCCTTTTGTGTGTGAGTACTGATGTTTCCCAGGGATAATTGTGACTCATCGTTAGAGTGAGATGTTGGATTATCTTGATGTCATCCTTGAGGGTGAACGGTTTGGAGTAAACCGAGTGCTTTTAAATTATGTTGTTAAGTCGCTGCAGATCCTTTTGTATGGTGATGTTGCAGATACAAGATTTCTGTCAGTTGGATGAGTCGGGATGTCTCTGAAGGAGAACGATCAAGTATTATTGATGGTTGTTTTTAAGAGAGCAGAGAGCCATGTGGCGGATAGTGATATACAAGTGAGGTGTAATTTCCTGATGATTTCTTGAAGTTATATGCTAATAAAGTAGAATGAATCTTAGGAGATGATGCTCAGATGGGTGCATATATGTGTTAACGGTTATATGAGGTTTTATGTGGATTGCAGATAGTTGATTAAGGTAATGATTAAGATTGAGTATCCACTTCCAAGGATTCATGATATGATGGACCAACTGGTAGGTGGGTATGTCTCTAATATAATCAAATTGAGGTTGGATTACTTTCAGATTTGGGTGAAGGGAGAGAATGGTTAGAGACAACTTTCAAAACTCAGTGTAGGCATTATAAATACTTGGGTCAGTTCATTGTCGTGTTTCTTGAGAATGTTATGATTTGATCTGATCTAAGTCAGAATACAGGCGTTTTGGACGTTATGATTTGAATTTTAGTGTCGAAAGGGAGGATACCTTATGTTAAGTTGTCAAGTGTAAATTATCAGTTAAGGAGGTTATTTTTCTCGAGCATGCTATTTGGGTGATAGTATGTGTGAATCCGTCCAAAGTAGATGAAGTTCTACATTGGAAGGCTCCAAAGTCGCTTACGAATATTAGAAGCTTTTGGACTTAACTGGTTATTATCATAGTTAATTTGAGACGAGGTGAAGTGCGATATGTTGTTACTGAATGTGTTGAGGGGATGAGATGGTTGGTATTAGGAAGGGGGTGTAGGTATTGAAGAAAGCGCATGTGAATGCATGTTATGCCGGTTAATAATGATTAGAGCGATGATAGCTTTCGAGGCAAGAGGTGGAATGGTATTATTGAAATTGCGATTGGAATGAGATGCATATGTGAAAATATATGGACCTTACCGTAGTGAAATTTGAAGAGAAAAAAATTAAAGGATTATGAATGTTGTTAAAGTTATCTACATGAATAAAGATTTCAATTGGAACGAAATAAATTGTAATGTATTTGGTATATTATCATTTCTTGAGTTGGAGGATACTTAACATTTGCGTGATGCTAACTAAGTGTGAAGTAGACTATATAATGTGTTCGGGGGGTGGTGTCTCGTCGACAAGATCAAATGAGAAGGAAATTGTGGAAGCATTTGTAACCTAAATGGAAATTATTGAGCAGGAGTTATGAAGAGATGCTATTGTAGTTTGGTAATGATGGTTTATGCCCCGTCATGGTTGTCGGCTATTGATTGAAAAATTGAGGAGCTGATACCTCTTAATTTCTTGTTAATAATAGACGGGGTCGTGTTGGATGGGATAAAATTGTCTTTCCAACATGATAGGTTGTAAAGTTATTGACGTTTTATCATGAGAATGGTCGTTCACCATTTCGTCTGAACCGAAAAGAAAATGGATATCAAAGAACTAAGACTTATTGAATAAATCGGAGAATTGAGTTGTATGCGAGCTAATGCCGCATAGTGGAGGATTAGGAATATTAAAGGTGAACAATGACTTTCTAGAGGATAGTGAAGAAAGCCATAAGCTAGATGTGAAATTGTAGATTTAGTGGTTAACGGAAATAAAATGAGGACATCGATTTGAGGTAGATGCTTAGAGTGGCACAACTGAAGCGTGATGTGGCATAGTTGTTATGTGGTGTGACTTGTTAGGAGTCAAGGGTTAAACATTAGACGCATGCAGGACTGATGCAAACCATGGGACATTCTAGAATGGAAGTGATAGGTGAAGAGTTTATATATTATTTATGTTGCTGCTATGTTAATAGATGTATTAATTTGCATGTTCAATTGGTAGATTTTTGATATCATGATGTTATATTATTGTAAGGTCGTGTAGTGTGATCTTTAACTTTGACTGTGTTTGTTGTGAAGTATTTTGATAGTATAATATATGTTGATATTAGATTGATGTTACATGATGTCATAATAGTTGATTTACTGTCGTTGTTGGTTGGTTGATGATTATTAGGAATGATGAGTAATACTATATATTATGACGAAGTTTGATTATGTTAATTATGATGATGTCATTATATAGATGGTGTGACGTTGTGAATGATCTTGTTGTTGTTTTGTTGATGATATTGTTGCAATGATAATGTGATGATTTATTAATGATGTTGCATGTCCAAGTATGAATGTTCGATGTTGATGATTATTAAGTTGTGTAGAACACACCTGACTAGCCGAGGATGAATCTATGTATGTTGTGGTTGCTAATTTGAAATGTTGTTAAGTAGCTGCTATGTTTGTGAATTGCTATGTCGCAAAGATGTTGAATGATTAGCATGTGTATTTGGTTGATCGTGTTGTGTTATCGTTATGTCTGGATGAGTGGTAATCGAAGTGTTTCCAAACATGACTTGGGGGTCAGAGAGTAGGATGCTGTCATACCCCAAAATTTGCCCACCATATTTCAAATATTTTGACTCATATGATCTTCAAATGCTCAAAGATATACAAGAAGAAAGTATGCAGTCTCTCTCCTAAACAACAACCCTCTAACTAGAGTTTTGCTCCTCTTAAAGAAAAATCAGGTTCTGACACCTCAAGGGGACCTCAGGGTCTCTCATATGCCTTATAATATTCTCATGACAAGTTTCAAGCTCTGATTCTTCAGAATACTCAATCAACAGCTCAAATAGTCAGCGATCGACTAGTTTGACCTAACAGTCAACTGTGGTCAAAGTACAGTCAAAACTCCTGATTTTTGGTCAACACCATCATTTCAATGTTATATTCATCATTTGATAAAGGTTTGATCATGATTCATCAAGGAGAGGTCAGAAATCAACAAAGTCAAGAGTTTCTAAATTAGGGTTTTTAAGGAGAAAGTCAATCCAACTTTGACCAGCCATAACTTCCACATGGAACATCAAAAATTTCCCATCCAAAGCTCATTTTGAAGGAAATTGAATTCTCTACAACTTTGTCTCTCACATGCCAAGGCTAGAAATGCACCATTTGGGAGATATGGGCCAATACATTACAGGTCTTCCAAAAAGGTCAACGAAAACACCTTTTGGGTCAAAGCTCATAACTTGAGCATGGAAGATTCAATTGAGATGAAACCAAAAGAAGCTTTTAGAGGACTCTTTAAGCTTTCTAAAAAGTCCTAGAACATCTCCATACGATAAATAATGAGGGAGATATGCCTTGTCGAAGTTGGGCAAAATTTGAGAAATGTATGAAGCTTTAAATTGACAAAGTTCATATTTTTGACTAATGGGCCATGACTTTTGGATTACCCACGAAATTTTAAGAGTATAGAAGGCCCAAGATCCAAATATTATTTATCTTATGATATTATTTCATTTATCTTTGATTTTATTCAAATTAAATCAAACTAAATTAAATAAAATCAAAATTTAAATAATAGAGGATGATATGGAATAATCTCAATTATTATTCAGATTCAAATCATCATGCATACGTGGAAAAAATGCAAGAATTAGAGAAGCATCCAAAATAGCAAGATTTGGTGCAAATCCCATTCAAATATTTTCTCAAATATTTTCATCAATCCCACGATTTGTTTCCCAAACTTTCAACCCTAAAAATCACTCCCTATATAAGTACAACACCACTCAGTAACAAAAAAAAGGAGAAGGAAGAGGCTAGGGTTTCAAGGAAAGAAGATCACTCAAAGCGGTGCAACTTCAAAACTCGTGTTCCATCCACTATCCATCAAAGTTAGTTGCTCATCCATCCTCCTGGAGATCTCAGGAGTTCCTCCCAACGATCCTTGAAGCATAAGGCACATCCAATCGCGCAGCCTAACATCACCGGTTTGTTCATGAATTTAATTTTCAAATTGTTCGTTTCAGACCATTTAAATGCGTTTTGTATATGCGTACGTGTTAATGATCATGTTTAGGTTTGTTTAAACCCATCATGTTGAAGATTTGTTGCAGATATAAGGATATGCCATGGTTAGGGCATGGAAGTTGTTTTGCTTCGTATTCCATGTTGCAATACGTTTCAGACCAAAAAAGGATGTCTTTGAATCCGTGGAACCTTGGTTCGATGATCTGGGCGCTTTCCTTATTTGTTTCACGTGGTTTTCTTTGAGTATTGATGTTTGCAGATTAGCTACAAAAAATAAACGCAGCAAACCTGAAGCAATATCGTAGCAAAAGTAGGCTGAGAATTGTTGAAGATGATGAACAGTGCGTTTGACATATTGACTGCGCGTGGAGGGCCGTGATTCGCTGGTCAATGAATTCCGTTTCTCTCTCTCGCTCTCAGTGGACGCGTGCACAAGAATGGGTCCCACTTTGACCTTCCATTTGAATTCCATTATAATTATTGCTTTTACTATTAATTGTTTGTTTGTAGTTTCAAGTATGAATAAAACATGCAGCACAATTGGCAGAGAGAATTATGGATGGAGCTACAAGTCCTGGGTTCAAACCCAGGCGAAGACGTTATCTATTTTTTGAATGTTTAATTTTTAGGATCCAGCGCTCCTCATACAAAGGCACACATGGTGCTCCCTCACGCATCCACCATAGGATCTCCGCCCAGGCTGATCCAACGCAGATAAGCAAGCAGTCCATGATACACCATCAGAGGGCCAACACACTAGATCCGAAGCTAAGTCCTTTTTTTCAATTTTTTTTTTATTATTTCCTTTTTTATTCTTTTAATTTTCTTTTAATTTTTTTTTAACTTTTCTCTCTATTTTATTTTATTTTCTTTTTTCTTTTTCTTATTAAATTATTTTGCTAAAGATTTTTATTTACTAAATAATGTTAATTTTATAATTGTTTATATTTTATCGAAAATTCGACTTTTTGTCATTTTATCAAAAATTGTTTTTTTAAGCAATAAAAATTATTATTATTTTTGTATATACTTTCAATCAATTAATTTTTAGGTTTGTTAACTTCGATTCATTTATAAATCCTAATAGCCTTAGGTTTACTGGTAGGTGTTGCCCATTAACCCTGGTCTATTTTTTGATCTGTAATGCACTAACACTTCTCTTCTTCATGCCTACTTTTCAGGGTTATCTCAAGATCCTCCGATTACGCGCCATGCCACTCGAAAAGCTAAGTGTCTAACCCTCTTTTGGTTTAAAATATCATTTTAGCTTTTATTTTTCCCTTTTTGATTAAACTAGGGTTTGTTGAACCTGTAACGCACTCACCCTTATTTATTTTCCTCTTAATTTGTAGAGTTGATCAAGGGTTCGAGGAAGATCAAGGCTCAAGATAATTATTCATCCCTCTTATTTTTTCTGTCTTTTAAACTTCCCCCATCCCCGCAGGTGTTTATTGTAATAGCGTAGGACATTTATCTTTCCGCCTTTAATTTCCATATGATTTTAACTGCGTGGTTAGTAAATTAGGGAGTGCAAGATCATCAATCAAACGTTAGATCACTAACAATACAAGATTAAATATTCGAACTGAACCACGTGATTGTTGCACCCACACACCTTTAGGGTAATCCCTCTTGTTGCCTTATATTGTTGCCTTGTTGCCTCTAAACATACTATAGTCAAAGTCCCTCGATTCCGAGGATACCTAAAGCAATGTTGCCTTCAAAGTTATTGAAACTCCCTCGATGTTGCCTCGGTAAATGATTTGTCCCTATTGCTAAGGTATCCTCGCATGATGCCTTAAATGACTATTTTATCTTTCCCTTAGACTACCTGCCCTCTTTATGGTAGGGACAGTCTTATGGCGAACGATATTTTCGATGACCCGATCACATCCAATTGAAAGGCTTCCTGCCCTCTTATGGCATGGATAGATCCTTTCGCCTCGAAAAGCTTAAAGAACAAATTTTCAAACTTAGGGTAGTTGCTACTAAATTGCTTGCTCTAAATTCAAAATCCTTTTCCCACTCTTTTCAAATACTTTTCAAAAGACTACGCTTATTTACAAGCTAAAGTTCTTCTTCAAAGTTTTTACTTTTCACACCCTACTTTTCAAACAATTCAAACAAAGTGAGCTAAGCAATTAAGAGCCCATGGATAACCATGGATGCAAAGGGTGCCTTACACCTTCCCTTTGTATAACTTACCCCCCGAACTCAAAATCTTTTTAAAAGGTATTTTTCTGTTCTTTTAGCCTTTCCAATTGGATAAAATAAAAGTCGGTGGCGACTCTTGCTTACCGCAACATTTCCGATTATAAAAGTCAGTTCACCGTATTACAGATGCGAGATTCGTATTCAGAGTAGTTAGTATCAAGTGAATTTTCGAGGACGAAAATCTTTTAAATGGGGGAGAGTTGTAACGCCCGTTTGTTTGATTTAATTATTTAATTGTTTGATTTTGAATTATTTGGTGAAATGGTGGTTTATTTGTGAATTATTGATAATTATGCTATTTTATTATATAGTTGAATAATAATAATAATAATAATAGAATAATGATTAAATAATTAGTTGGGCCTTAAGTTGTGTTAGCATGAGGAATAATGGGGGTATTGTGTGTTAAGCCCATTGGTAAGGAAGAAATAAGTGAAGGGTTAACTAAAATAGAGAAAAGTAGAGAGAACGTGAAATTGGAGAAAAGAGAGAAAAGGAGGCTAGGGGTCAGAAGAAGAGGAAATATCTATTGCTAAGGTTGAGGATTTTGCGAGAAATCTATATTAGACGATAGGGATGGTCTAGAGGGGGTGAATAGACCACCTTTTTCCGACTTAAGAAAATTTTAGCTTTTGAAACGTGACTTCCCTGAATCACTTAATCGTCTAAGAGCGATTGCGTTATCGGGGACCGGATATGTGCGCTAAAACGGATAAAAAATGGCGAATAATGAATTACGTTTTAACGAATATATCAATTGTTTCAATTGCACACTTGATGGGATATTACTCACAATGAACGTTTACTCTAAAATTTGAACAAAAATTGATTGAGTAATTTTATCGAACACTTGGTGATCGATATTTACCAAACCTTAGTTTTTGATCAACAATGGAAATAAAACGAAACAAATAGAAACAAGATAAAAGTAAGAGCGATGAAGAACACGAGATTTGTTAAGGCAGTTCCTCTATCGTCCTTGCAGGAGTACGTCTGCCCCTAATTTCAAATGAAATTAGGAAAGTTTTATTTGATTGCAAAATGTTTAAAAAGGATAGAATTTACCAATCACCAACTACACACATGCAGTAAAATTGAATACAATTCGATCCTCCCCTTGATTCAAGTTGAATCAAGTCAATGTCAATGATCTTCATCGATCAAGACCCCGATCGTTCCTTTCTCAATCCTCCGGTTGTAGCAAGTTTGTTGAGAGGGTCTTCAATCCCTCAATCCCTTATGCACGGCTGAATTGATTTCTAAAGCGAATCGATCGTCGAAAACCTCGGTTCCAAATCGTCGATGAAGAAGGAAAAACCCTAAGGTTTTATACAAGAAACACCCTCAACAATCTTCACTCGAACAAGATAAATATATACCGTCGAATCTCGAACAAGACAAATGTCTACCATCGAACCTTATCAACACAAGTTCCTTACTCCGATCGAAAAAGATGATTATGTGTGGTTTTCGATCAATAAGCGAAAGGTTGAAGATGAGAAGAAACTTGAGTTTATCTTTCACGTTTCTTGTTGAAATGCTTGAGAATGATCATTTGAATATTTATACCATACACATTGCATAGGCCAAGTTGGATACATCAAAAAAACCAGTTTGAGAAGCGACAGGTCGACCTGCTCCTCTGCATAGGTCGACCTATAGAAAGTATTGCACCTGAAAATAAGCTAACTGTGACACTTGCGTCGACCTGAAGGGTCGGCATGCGCATTCCTGTGAGTTCCTCAAAATGCCATGCGTCGACCTAGTCCATCAATGCATCGACGCATTTTGCTCTTGCATTTGAATCATCCAAAATTTGATGCATCGACCTGAAGGGTCTGCGTGCGCATACCCGAGATTGCACCAATGTTCCATGGGTCGACCTGAAGTTGTAATGCGTCGACGCATTCAACCCTTACTTGGAATTTTTCAGAAAATGCTTGTAGTAGGTCGACCTATAGTGTTTATGAGTTGACCTATTAATGTCTTGTAGCCAAAAATGCTTGTCTTTGTCGCATTTACTTGATTTCTATGATTCCATTCCAGTTGTAGTTAATCCACAATGTTTTGACACCATGAAAACTACACCATTGCCCTCACAATCTAAGGTAAGGGTAGGGTTCTAACCATATAAAATTGGGTATGATGATTAGTAGATATGAATGGGGTTTGTAATTCTATGTTGATGTTCTTAGGTTTTCCTTTGATTTAATCTTCTTTATGTTTTGTGTGGATTTCACATATGAATGTTGTTGTTGATTTTGTATTCGTATGATGATGATCTTGTGATGTGTGATTACATAAAGATTTTAGGATTATGTGATGAACTTATGTGAAAAGAATTAAAAGGATGATTTGGGTTTTGAGTGGGATTTGAGGGTTTTGATCCTATAGATTAATAAGAATTGTGTTAGGATGATGTAGTTAATAACCATTGTTTTATGCATGTATTAGAAGGCTTAAAAATGTTTAAACTAATATAAAAAGTGAGTTTTAGGGTCAAGGAATCGCAGACCTAGAAACGCAAAATCACATTTTTTTTTTGCATAAAACAACTATGTGTCGACTTGAAGGATCTTTGTGTCGGCTCATGCCGGAAAAATACCTAGTATGCATCGACCGTAGGGTAGACCTGAGCGAACCCGAGGGGTACATAATTAGCTATGCGTCGACCTAAGGATATGATGTTATTGAGATGATGATGTGTATTTTCCTTATGATGAGATAATGATGTCTGTTGATGAATTAACAAAAAATATGCTTTCATTAAGAAGTTGAATTAGCCGTGTCATGTCGTTACTTGACTTGTGTAGTTTGATGTTTATTGTTATTATGATGATATATGTGTAGCAACCTGCCATAAAAATTAGACTTTTAGAGTCGCCACCTATTCTACCAGGGCGAATAGGAAACCCTACGAAGTTAAGAAATCTGGGCAAGATTATTATAATCAGGTTGAGGGAAGGTGTTAGGCACCCTTAACCCTTTCCTAAGGTTTTTGAATTGAGAGGCAGAGGTTTATGGCTAAAATAATTAGATTAATAGCTAAGGGAGTGAATAGGGTGAACGGTAAGATTCGAACCTGATTAGAGTTTTGGGGAAGGGGACTCGCCTTGTTGCCAAGTGCCTACGTATCTCCTTAGAGAGAATTAGAGTCAACGTAGTTCGGGCATAGGGTTGTACGCCTTTGAATTTGATATGATATGGTTTGAAGGCTTTTTGAATGGGTTATCGTAGTTTTGAGTTTTGTGGTTTGCAAGGCATTTTGAGTTGCCTGATCGAAGTGATGAAAATCCGTAGTTTTGGTTTGATGTGTTTTAGATGGCGTACAACCCTGGTTTGATGTGTTTTCGTTAGGTGCGATGATCAATAGATTTGATCATTATAATTAACGAATTATATGATGTATTGCTGGTTATTCTGACCAATAGGTTCGATCGTCACGAGCAGCAAATAAAGTATATTTTAATTTTGTATAATTAAATTTCATGTTTTATCATCACCTCTCATAACCAATAGATTTGGTTATTACATGATAATGAATTTCATTATTTATGTTTTATTATTTGATCTCTCGCCTAATGCGACTAATAGATTTAGTCGGATCGAGGAGAGAATTAGCCGAGAACCAATTAAATCAGAATTTATATGGACCAATCAATAAATTAGATAAAAATTTATTTCTCGCCAATGCGACTAATAGGTATAGTCGGATCGAGGAGAAAATTAATTAAGGGTTAATGTTTTGTCAAATGGGAAGTGGGATTGGGCGAACCCTAATACTTATAACCTTTTTAGGGTTTTTGTGATTTCTTTAATCAATAAAAATTAATTAAATCAATTAAGTCGAATAATCAAAATAATCGGGAAAAGTCCTAATATCAGTCATTGGGCTAATCCTAATTTTATTATCCTAATCAAATAAACTAATTAAATCTAATATAATTAATTAACATCTAATTTAAATAATAATACTAAAATGTGTAGGAAAAAAAACTGGTAGTAATCCCGTGTTGCTGGACTTGAGATTCCATGATGGACATGTAGGCTGATACACGTTAGATCAGAATTATGGGAGATCCTGTGGCTGAGTATTGAGAGCGTATGGTGGTCCTGCATAGCCTCGGTGCTCTGAATCATGATTACATCCTACTAATGATTACAGTCTCACATTGTGCTGCTTAATGACAATTGCATACCATCTATCCTTTGTAAATGCTCCTTTTGAATATTCAACAAAGATATTCAAAAAATAATTTTGTAACTGTTTACTTATACCAAAAATAGTAATTCAAACTTATGCCAAAATATATATACCAAAAAAATACCACCACATAAAATTAATACTCCAGTGCTATATCAAATATATATATATATATATATATATATATATATATATATATATATATATATATATATATCACAAACACCCATTTATATAATTTAACTACTATAATTACCAGTGCCAAAGTGCGGTTACTATCAAGTTCGGTTATCCATACATATTTTACAACAAAATCTAATAAAACTTACTTAATCAGCCACAAAAGTCACAATATTCTAAACCAAAACACAAGTTACCAGCATCATATTCTTCATTAATTCCCACGGACAACGCACACCAATATTTCTTCGACAGGTGGGTACCTAATGGTGAAATGCAGAATATCACCTTTCTTAAACATCCTGCTTTTCCCAAACTCATACCAGTCCCTGCAAAGAAACATTTCCTTCTTATCATCTCTCTTCTTAAGGACACATTTGTAGGCCTTGCGTTTGTCCGTGCCATATAGTCCAATGGCAGTCCTGCATTCCAATTCACACCCAGTTATGACCTCAGCAGGAATTTGCTACAATTCAATATAAATTACTCGCATTAGCACAACGCATTACTTTCATCACTTAGATTAAATTCATACAAAAGTTATGAGTTACTAAAGAACTTACAAGAACTTGCGTGCCCATTGTTCGTGGGTTTGTAACCACCTTAGTCCAGCTTTTTTCTTTTTCAATTACAACAAACTCATCATCATGCTTGTATTTTAAATAAACATTTAAAACTATTCTATTAATAACTATATTCCAATACCAAAACGGAATATACTACTACAAATATGACACTTCTATTTATGTTGTCCAATTTTTTTGGATTTAGCTTCTAAATATATAACATAAATTAATATATTTACCCTTCCTTATCAGATGATATTGAAATGTGGTCATCTTGATCCTCTACCATAACTGCTTTTCCCTTCCTGTCCGAACTCCTTTCCTTGCCATCCCTCCCTTCCCTGCACCCAGAAGAAACACAATAAACCATTCTTTCTAACATTTTAACTATAATCACAACATTATTATCATTATTTATTATGTAATTGTTATCATCTTTATCTTACATGTATCAAAACTTTACCTGCTATCACGGTACTAATAACAGACATGCAATATATATCTAACTACCAAATAGCAAGTCTATGTTTTACCTTTCTTTCACAATGGAACTTGGTCCTTTCTGAATCTTTTGGAGGTTCTTACGATTATTACTTTCTTTTCCATGCTTCTCTTCCCTGCATCCAGAAGAATAGCAATAAACTATTGTTTCTAAACGTTTTAACTACTATGACAACACTTTTATCTTTAATTATTACGTACTTATTATCATCTTTTATATTAGATGCATCCAAGAGTTACATGCCATCACATTTCAATGGCAGACAAATAATAAATATCTAACTAACAAATAATATGTCTATCTTTTACCTTTGTTTGGCAATGGAGGTTGGTCCTTCCTGATTTTTTATGCTCTTCTTTCGCTTATGACATTGTACCCCATCCTTCTCTTCCCTGCAACAAGAAGAAGAATAGTAAACTATAGTTTATAAACATTTTAACTATTATCACATAACTTATGCTATTATGTATTACCTACTTAGTAACACCTCTATCTTACATGCATCCAAACATTACCAGAAAAAACATTCTTAATAACAGACAACCCAACCCATCAATATTTGAGTAACATATATCATTTCTACGTTTTACCTTTCTGAATCTGAAGATAATACAATAACACGACGTTGTCCTTCTCTTCTGGACATTCTTCTCCTTTCCCCGACACCAAGAACAACCTGTTCTTCTGCCTTCCCTTCGGTATTTCCAGAACGATTTCTGCCCAAACCGGATTTGAATGATTGCCATGCTGCCTTCCATTTTATTGAAGTTCGTCGTTTCTCAGGAGCCCCCATTATCACCCTAAAATGACTTTCGCGTTTCCAAAGGCATCCCTTCCACTTTCTGCGACTACGATTGGATCTTTCCCAAACTTTCCTCCATTCACCTACAACACTAAACAACTCCATCACTCGCCGAATCTCAACCTCCCTCTTCAGTCTTTCTCAGTTGTTCTCCGTTGCAAGTTCCTCTTCCGTTCTAATATTGCAACGACAAAAAAAATACTTATAAACCACAAATATGAACATGCAACTCATAAAAAACATATCTTTTACATATGTTAACTAACGTCTACATATCTAATAAACGATCAAAACATGCAACTCCCCGATCGGGAATGTTGAAGGGCGAAGAGTACGTCATTGCACCGGGAAAGTTTTGCTTGCGGCGTCGAACAACTGCTCCTTACCAGAGCAAAAACCCTAACGTCGTTTTTTGAAATAATGTTTGTTTAGTAAGGATCCCAACATTAATACCTACTTCTTTTACATGTATCTTTCTTGGGCCAATCTCTGCTATATTTATCCTAAGTCTTTGTCTTGGGCCCATTTTCTTTACCACTTCCTTTGTCCTTTTTAAAAAAAACATAGTCTGGCCCCAACTAATTTATCAAATGCAATTACTAAGTTGGGAAATTTCACTTTTGGTCTGTACTTTGTTTTGTCAAGTCAATTTATTGTCATCTCTATATAATTTTATGTTTTTGGCCTATTCTAATTTCTTTTTTGGTCACGTTTTGACTATTGTGTTGTACTTATTTACACTATATATAGATTATAAATATTTCATATCTCATTTTTTCTATTTATAACATAATAGTTACACATTCATCATACTATATTTATTTCTACACTTTTTAACTACCCAACTATGTTCTTTCAATTATGTTTTTAACAAAAAACTCGCTTTTTAAAATTTTGTTTATCACCACTTTGTATAAATAAAAAAAATTTATTAACTGATTTTTTTAGGGATTCTCATATTTTTTTTACATATTCTATTCTTATTCATAACGTAAAACCAACCGACACCAGAACCCGTGCGGACGCACGGGTTTCCAACTAGTTTAAATAATAATACTAAAATGTGTAGGAAAAAAAACCTGGTAGTAATCCAGTGTTGTTGGCCTTGAGATTCCATGATGGACATGCAGGCTGATACGCGTTAGATCAGAATTATGGGAGATCCTGTGGCTGAGTATTGAGAGCGTATGGTGGTCCTGCATAGCCTCGGTGTGCTGAATCATGATAACAAATAACTGGAAAAAAACATGGCTCAACAAGGGATCGAACCCGGGCCAGAATACATTCACCATCTTTCCCTTGCCAATTCAGCTACGCCTTGTTAGTCGTTTAATCATATATTCAATAAAAATATAAAAGAAAAATAATGGATTAATGGGTTGGTCAAACGTGACAGGCGTGTGGGACCCATTATCTGTCTACGCATCCAATCGCAATTGAGGAGACCAGAGTAACAAAGTTGACTGGCCAATCAATCTCCTTGGAAACTCCACACATGCTTTGACCTCCACCCTGGATTTTCAGATCACTGCGCGCGGCGGTCTCTGCCTCCTTTTCCAACTAGCTCAATCACCACACTTGCGAAATATTGAGAATAACGTTCCTAGATTAACCCTACCCCCCTATTTCATACCTTGCGAGTCCGATGGTGGTAGTTTCAAGACCTAAAATGGCCTGTAAGATTGAATACGAACAAGGTGATGAAGTCACGGCCAACAATGGCAGGGACCGAGTTTCACGTCAAAGCTCACATGTAATGGCCAAAAATTGTCCTAACTAGCTTCCTAAACGCAACCATGCACATCAAATATGTTAGCAACACCTGAACCAATGAATTCGAATTGAGAAAGAACTTACCTCCGGTGCATACGGTCCTCACCGTTTCCGGGCGCGACTCCCCTCTCTCAAGAACTTGGTTAGGCCTTTAAGATCCCCGGGGGACTGATGGAATCTTTGCACACGGCTGAAACCTCCTGCCTCCTCCAAAAACTCTTGCCCTAGTTCTTCACTTTTTTTGTAACTCCAAACCCTAGCTTTGGCTGCCCACCTCAACGTCCCCCCCTCCTCTTTCTAAATGTTTCAGTATATATATGGACTCCATTAAGGTTATAAACCTTGGATATAAAGTTACTCATTAATTGGAAAATATTTAATTTCAAAATATGCACCAAATCTTCCTATTTTGGTCCACTCCTCTTTCCAATCTTTTTTTCATGATTCCTTGGCCTAATAATTATGATATTTTGATCATATAATGGACCTAAAATCAAATCTTTGATTTTATTATTTATTTTAATTGAATTGAATTTAAAATGAGTTAAAAATCAAAATAAATGAAATAAAAAAATGGCATGGGATTGGGCCATGAGACTCCTAACAAGATTATAATCATGTTTGGATCAAAGAAATATAGGCCCAATGCTTAAAAATTGGATTTTGTTCACTTAGGGTTTCATGCATATCTTGAAAATCGACCAACTTGTGCGCATTGTATCTCCCTTCATTTTAATCATATAAATGCATTCTAAGACTTTTTAGAAAGCTTGATGAGTCCTTTAAAACCTCCTTTTGGTTTCCCCTCAATTGGAGCTTCCATGATCAAGTTATGAGTTTTGACTCAAAAGGTGTCTTTTGTTGACTTTTTTGGAGGACCTATAATCTCTTGTACCATATCTCCCAAATGATGCATTTCTGGACTTGGCTTGTGAGAGACAAAGTTGTAGAGAATCAAATTTCCTTAAAAATAGGCTTTGGTTGGGAAATTTTTGATGCTCCATGTGAAAGTTATGGCTAGTCAAAGTTGAGTTGACTTTCTCCTTTAAAAACCCTAATTTGAACCTTTGCATTTGTTCATTTCTGAGTTTTTATTAATGGATCATGATCAACCTTTGATTAAATGATGGATATAACCTCACATGCTTGATGTTGACCAAAAATTTTGAAGTTCGACTGTATTTTGACTATAGTTGACTTTTAAGTCAGCATAGTCGATTATTGGTCATCTGAGCCATTGAGTGAGCAATCCTTGGAATTGAAGCTTGACTTTTGACATGGATATGCTTTGATACATATGTGACACCTTGAGATCCATTTGAGGCCTCAAAGATTCAAAATCCTTTGATAAACTGTAAACCCTAATTTTGAGAGGCCCTTGATTAGGAGCATGTTGCTTGAGTAAACCCTTGAACCTTGAGCCATTGAAGATGAACAAAGGAGGGCAAATTTTGGGGTATGACAATATGTATGTATGAAACTTGTGATGAGGGTATATAAATATGATGAATTGATGTTGTTATGATGATGTGTGTATTATGAAGCATGTGATGAAGTATGATTAATATGATGAATTTATGTTGTTATGACGATGAAGTGATGGCTATGTTGTCGTTTGTTGAAGGCTTATGCCTTGTGGTTGCATAATTGTTGCCACTGTGTTGCATGTTGTGTCACATACATCGCATTCACGATGGCCTGGATTGGCAAACTACGGTGGCTTGGATTGGCAAACCATGATGGCCTGGATTGGAAAACTAAGATGGCCCCAATCCTATTGTGTGGGTTGAGTGCAAATTATGATGAAGGTGTATGCCTTGTTGATGCCTCAATTTCTTGGCAATTTTGCGATGATGGTGTATGCCCTATTGGTACCACATGCGTTTGCATAGTTGTTGGTCTCATGGAATTTTGCATGATGATGAATGATGATGAGTTGTTTGGTGATGAATCTTTGTATAACTAATGATGTGATGATGATCCGCTTGTTGTTGAATACTTGTATACTCATTGTTGATAGATGATATTAATGTGTTGTGAAGTGGTGAATTGTGTATGACCTTATCCTCATATACTTGTTATCATACGCTTCTTTATATTATTATGATATCTCACCCCTTCTGTTTGAATGTTGCCTCCACGTGGGTTGTAACACCCCGATAATTAGATATAATTATCTAATTATTATTTGATGTTCTTCATGTGAATATGTGACGTGTGATGTTGTTTTGATATGTGTGGGATATTAGAATTGAGGAGTTAATTAGAATAATAGAATATTATAAATTAGTTCTAATTAGCATTGTTATGATTTAAATAAAATAAAATAAACAAAGAAATATTATGAGGCAAGTTAGTAAGGGCAAAAGAGGAAGTTCATAATAAGGGTGCTAATGCTAACTAGGTAAAAATAGGAAAAGGAGAGAATTTCTTTAGTCGTAGAATTTTGGAGAAAACATGAAAGAGGAGTGAGTTAGGGCAAGAGGAAGAGAAGAAAAATCAACAGTAGAATTTGAAGAGAAGATCAAACTAGTTAATAATCTAAGGTAAAGGGGTTATCGTGATTATTACGTTTGATTTAAGGGGTTGATAATTGTATGTTGGGGTTTGGGTTGTTATTGATGAAATTGATGAATCCATGATGGTTGTTTGTTTGATTGTATGAATAATATGTTGTATGATGATGATTGTTTGTTTGATTGTATGAATACTATGTGAAGAAAAACAAAGAATGAGTTTAAGATGTTGGAAATATGGAAATCTTAGGAATATAACTGATTGTACTTGATCAGAATGGATCGACAATCATCCGGGTGCAAGCCTGTACGAGCAGAAGTTCAATTGGGCCCTTTCCTTGGTTAGGCTGGGTTTGGGCCTTGCACTATGTTTGGGCCAAGTGTCGGCTCTGTCCAGAATAATAATGATTAAGTATCCCAATAGAGCAACATCAATGAAGGGGATTTGAGTCAAATGCTAGCAATGTTTCCCTTACTTTGGGAGATGATGATATTTTCTAAATTTTGAGAAGTGTATCCTCGTGAAATTTATGATTTCATGGAAAATGACTAGTTATTGCTAGAGAATTAGCAACACATTGGTTAACATTGATGCAAAGTGTGTTGTGATATTATGTATGTGATTGGAGAACTTTTTTCCAACATAGAAGTTACACCATAAATTTTTAACAAGATTTCTTACATGGGGATATTCTTAGAATGGTTTAACTTCAAGTGAATTATACTCTTCTTCAAGTGAAGTATAGAAGTAATTTTGGACAATGATTGTCAGTGAAGACAATGTAAAAATATTTTAAGTGGTAGATTCAAGTGATTATATTTTTTTTTTGGACTATGATAATTATTTTGAACTATGATTGTTTGTGTAGATAATGGATGCTAGTGTATCATTTTGTTAACATATAATATATTATTTTATAAATATTTGGTTACATTAATTTTATAACCATAAGTTATTTAGAGATTATTTCTCTAATTATTTTTTAGAATTTAGGTTATAAATATGGCGACTGACCTTGTAATGATTCATTCAATTCGATATACATTTTTTCATTATTCACTTTTTCTCTTCTCTCTTAATGAGAGCCATGCTGATCCAAAGCCATATGTTAACATGGTATCAAAAAAGATCACTATGATCTTTCATATCTATTCTTCACATGTGTTCATTATCTACAATTTTTTTTAACATTGTTGTTAACACACATTTTGTGAGTTAATACATACGCTATTCTTCCGGGTTATTGTTAGTTAATTAGATTTTATTTATTGTTTTATTTCATTTTAGATATTTTTCATATGAATTAGGTTGGAGCATAAAAGGTTCCCCCTTTTAGTGTTTTAATGTGTTTTTGTTTGTTTTAAGATTAATTCGGTCGAGCTGTGACAAGACTGCTGTCATCTGCAAACAACTAGTTTCATGGGATAACGTGGAAGTCCGAATATATTGGAGGGAATTTTGTTGTATTTAGAAAGAGGAAGAAAAACATTCAAATTCAAAGGATAAGGCTTAGAGGCACTTGAAGATAAAAGATAATACGATGTTAGACTGTGCATATGTTTAGCGCCACCTGCACCTCTTCCGTGGTAGTCTGTCTGAGTACACCTTGTCTCCCACCAAGATTTTCGGTACCCGTTTATTTGTTAGCCACACAGAAAGCTTTGGACAATTATGCTGATTTTGTGATGGGCTTGAAGTGACTTCCTCAATTTTGGACCATGATCCAAGATGCAAGAGAAACCCTATCTCATGTCTATCAATAGGACCTTGATGAGATTGAGAAAGGAGTTTAGCAATTCCAAGAGAAATACAAAAGTTATCATCACGACTGGAGTTATCTCTTTAAGATTATCCGCCTCAAGAAGTTCTCAAGTCTCTCTTAGGTTTACATCTCTTTTTTCATTATGTGTTTAAAGATGTTCCTTTTGAGAACCATTTATGTAGTTTGTACTGAGTTCAGTATGAGCTAAACCTTTTGTAGTTGAGTTATGAGAAATTAATATTAAGTTGTTTTTTATATGATATGGTGTGTGGTGAAATGACTTATTTTATTATATATTAACCTTTTTCATGTTTACTTCTTTGTCTGATCAACTTAGGAGTAGATTACAGCTTGTTATTATGAGAGATCCAACAACAAGTGGTTTCCTTAATAAAAATGGTTGAATGAGTAGGATAGAGATATTCACTTACCTGGTTTACTTAGAGATAAGAAGCTGCAACCATTATGGAATATCAGAATACAAACAGACGTATACTAGGGTTATAAGTGAGGCTTTGAGATTTGTTCCCTTTTTCTTTATATGCATGCCTTGATGTTGTAGAGATACACCACATGATCACTTTTACCTCACATGTCACGACACCGCTCGTTAGCACACATATTCACTTATAAAATATTAATGAATCATAGTTCAACTTATTAAGTCTTGATATATTTTTACTCTCTAATCACGCTATTAGTATTATTCTAGGAACACACCGAAAACTATAAACCACATATTTTTCTCTCTTTGCTCATGCTTTAGAACCCAAATATAATTAATTGCAAAATCAATCTAAGTAATTACATCTTTCCCTGTGGGTATGATACTCTTTTTTTTTTATAACTTGTTGCAATCAAATATACATGTATACTTGCATGTGGCATAATATTAATTCAAGCAACAAGTTATTGGCGCCATTATCGGGGATAAATTTAGTTATATTTCTGATTTTGTGTTTTACAGCATTTGAGCTTTTAACGTTTGTTTTAATTTGGTGTCACGACACGTTTTTAGAAATTGTATGCACATGTCGCTACACCTAGTTTATAGTGGATATCCTGATCTTGAAAGGACTCTCAGAGCGCTAAAAAGACAACAACGTGCTGCACATCCAATTATTACTAACCTGGAAAGCTTTGATTTCCCAGAACCACCTTAGGAAGAAGTACACAAGGAGGAGATCCTTGTCATGGCTGATAACGACATTATTGGCATCGCCAATGATAGAGCTTGTAACATCATAGACTATGCGCTCTTTGATTCAAATGCCATGAGTACTAGTATCATCTTACTAGAAATCACTGCAGCCCAGTTTGAATTCAAACCCATGATGTTTCACATGCTGTAAACATTTGGGAAGTACCTAGGTTCTCTTAATGAAGATCCTCATTTTCACTTACGATAGTTTTTGGATGTTTCTTGTAATTTCAAGATTCCAGGCGTGACTGATGATGACTTTCAGTTGTGGTTGTTTCATTATTTAAGGGATAGAGCCAAGAGTTGGTTAAATTCCTTAGATCCGAATTCCATTGCCACACAGAATGATCTGGCTGAGAAATTCTTAGCTAAGTACTTTCCTCCTTCCAAGAATGCCAAGATGAGAAACAAAATTACTTCATTTAGGCAGGGGATGATGAATCTTTATTTGATGCTTGGGAAAAATTCAAGGAATTACTTAGACAATGTCCACACCTTTGCATACCCATATGTATTCAATTTGAAACATTTTACAATGGGTTGATTCCTTCTTAAATGAATATGCTAGATGTCTTAAGTGGTGGATCTCTTTTGTCTAAGTCTTATGTAGAAGATTATAGATTGATTGAGAGTATTACGACCAACACTTATCAATGGTCTGTCACTAGAGCTACTACAAATTCAACTCAAAAAAGACTAGCTGGAGTTCATGAGGTTTCTAGGATAACAACCCTTACTGCTCAAGCAGCTCAGATCCACCAAATGATGAAGAATATGATGACTCCTTAAGTGAAAAAGCCTAAGCTAGTGAAGGTGGTTACTGACGCGTCTGAAGTTGCATGCGTGTACTGTGGAGGAGCCCATTTGTTTGAAGAATGTTCTACAAACCCTGTGTTGTCAACTATGTTGGCAACAATAACAACATGTACAATAATTCTTACTACAACACTTACAATCCAAAATGGCGCAACCATCCCAATTGTTTTTGGAGTAACACTCAAAACCAACCGAAGCCTTAAGTAACTCAAGCACCATAAGTTCCACATGGTTTTGCTGCATCTAACAATGCTATGGAAAATTAAGGCAACAACCAGTTGGAAAACATCCTCAAGAGTTTCATTCAAGAAACTAAGAACCAGTTTCAAGCACAAGGAGTATGTATCAAGAATCTAGAAATTCAAGTGGGGAAAATTGCTACTACCTTGAGTTCAAGAAACATGGGTACACTCCTAAGTTCTACTAAAACTCCAACAACATCTAGAGTCAATAGTGATGAAACATGTCAAGTTATCAAGCTGAGAAGTGGGAAACAATGTGAAGGATCCGCACTCAAAAGCAAAGAGTCATATGGAGAACTTCCTGCTCTAGACTATTTTGAAGTTGAAGAGAAGTCCACTGAGGAACCGCCCTCATATGGATAACAACAAGAGAATAATGGCAACCATACTCCTGGCATGACATTTAATCAAGAACCGTTCTGAAGTCCTGCCTGAAGTTGACAGAATGAAGAAATTTGTTCAAGAAAGACCTCCACCTCCTTTTCTCCAAATGATTAGGAAGGCTAAAGAGGAACAACAGTTTGGAAAATTTATGGAGATTCGAAAAAAACTTCACATCAACATATTGCTGATAGAAGCCATCCAACAAATGCCAAACTACTTAAAATTCATGAAGGATGTGCTTACTAAGAGAAAAAAGTGGGAGAATTTGCAACTGTTGCACTCACTCAAGAGTGTAGTCAATTAGTGCAAGGCAAGCTACCTCCTAAGTTGAAATACCCTAGAAGTTTTACCATCCCTTGTACTATTTGTGACATTTTATGTGGAAGAGCTCGATGTGATATGGGAGCTAGCATAAATCTTATGCCCTTGTCTATATTTAAAAGGCTAGGGATAGGAGCTGCCAAGCCTACGACCATCACTCTGCAGTTAACAGGTAAAAGTATTTGCTATCCTCAAGGAAAGATAGAAGATGTATTAGTAAGGGTTGATAAACTTGTCTTCCATACTGACTTCCATATGGACCCGCGACTTATATTTAAATACAATTTTTCCAAAGCAATTTATAATAAATTTTTTTTACGGGACACAGATACAATATTCATGTAGTTGCCAAATTCCATACAGTGTTTTTGGTCGCAACGAATAGATAAATTAATTCCAACTCAATTAAAAACACGATTTTTGAATTTGGTCACTAAAAATTGTTATTTGAAACAGTCACTAAGAACAAGCGATTGTCGCTACCGCGAAAATTAACAGAGTCGCCACTAACATATTTATCCTGAAAAGGAAGGGAATGCCAACAAACCACAAAACAAAACAACGGTCTCACGACCAGAGAAAAAGGGTAAGGGAGTCGGTTACGCGAGGGGAAGGTATGAGCACCCCTCACGCCCATCGTACTCGATGGTATCCACGCCTGTGTCTAAAACTATGGGTGTGTAACAAATCTACGCTAATCTGGACTAAAATGAATGCAGAATGTAGGGAAATTAAAGGATTAAACTCGCACGGGCCCTACCCCGCTGCCTACGTATCCTTTTTAAGGAATCAGAGGTACCGTAGCTCGGCTAACTAGTTTTTGTTTGTTTTGTGTTTTTTAGGTGAACGAGTTACATTCACACTCCGCTACTCGATCTTTGGAGACTTATGCTGGGAATGGAGCGGAAATAACTAGCTCTTAAGAAAAGAAAATCAAAGAGTGTGGTTTGTGTTTTAAAGAATGCATGAGGAAGACCTAAGCTAAGGGGGAAAACTTGCTACCTAATGTTATCATACAAAGGGTACAAGTCTAAGCTAAACTAGCAACCTACGAGGAAAAGGGGAAGCACACAAGAATATCACACAAACGAGCATCCGCTCGTAAAGCAAACAAACCAACGGTACTGACCGAGTGGTAGAAAAGCGGTCCCGCCATAGCCAAGGGGAGCAGCTCAACCCAAGTCAACCAAGCATTAGACCTCGTGAAAATGATCGGGCCATAGACAAGAGGGCGGACCCCTCTCAGCAACCAAGCCGTCACGGATCGTAAAGGAAAACGGTGCGTGCGTACACCGAGCTTCAACGTCGAGCGACGCGGGCTATAGGAGAGGCGGGGGGTCCGACTGCATGAACCCTTTTCCTGACATACTCGATAACAAGATCTTGTGCTGGTCCGGAAGCGAGCAACGCGTAACGTGCGCATACCAAACGGACTCGATGAGACTAGGCGGGGGTTGATTGCTAACCCTTTCCGCATGCCTTCCATGAGGACTTAACGGAGTGCCATATAGGAATTATTACACCGTGACTCCCTGCCACAAAGCACAAATGTAAACACACCAACAAAAGGAGAACCTCTTTCGAGGGCTTGGCCAGATGCATGTCTAGGTCCTACTTCTCATGTTAAAGGATGATGCGAGAAAGCGATAAAGTGCGAGAGAAATAAAATGAAACGGAATCAATATCAAACGGATGATGATCCGTAAACTAAAGTGAAGCAAAGCGAAGAAACTAGAATCCTGCGAGCGAGCTAGAAAAGCAAAAGCAAATAGTCAGCACACCGATTAGCCATGAAAGCATACAAAGGTCGACATGCGCGTCGAGCATAATCACAATACACCTGCAAGAGGAACAAGCAAACCAAACAAGCAGATATAAAGTAATAGGAATGTGTCTCCAGGATGAGAACACGAGGCAAGCGAATGAAATCGTGTCCCGCAAGTAAAGCGGAACACTCATAGAATAAGCATTGATCGGTGACTATCCAAAAGCCTTGCACACAAGTTAGAGATAACAAACATCGCAATCGGAATTGCGTTATTGAATTATAAGCTAAACCGGAAATGGATAACGGAATAGAGGATGAAAATGTAGCGAAAGCAAACAAGAAGAAACATGAGATAATATTCAAAAGCAAATCAAATATGTATACCGAAACTACGAAAGTCAAAACAAGTATTTACATGCACAACGATACACCGAAACGGCAAAACCGGGTAAAAATGATAAAAAAAACTAAACTTGTCGGAATTAAACCAAAATTTTATGGTAAGCTAGGAACGTGCCAAAGAACTCAAATATGCGGTCGGAATTTATAAAATCGGCTCGGAAGCACGATTTTCGAAACGGGACAGTAGCAAAAACGAAAAAAAAAATCGGCCGAAACTGAAAATAAACCTCACCAACAGCTCCAAAAATATCATTCTACTTGAGAAACATTATTCACATTCGCGAAAAGTCCACACGGTTCAAGAGTTATGACGTTTTGAAGTGAGACCGACACGACGCGTGTGTTTTAGAAAATCCGGTAGAAACGCAACAAAGCAAAGCATGGCAGAAAGTTACAGCATTCATACATATCCAATAGCATACAAGACAATCACATTATCATTTTGAAGAACAACAAATCAATAACACAAATTTTATGCCAAAATATGCTTCAAAAAGCCAAACTTTCATGAGTTATGGAAAGGAAGTGTAGTGTAAATGGAACAAGTGAAAATTCTGCATAATTGTGATGCTAAAATAGTCCCATAAATGCTCATAAAACACATATAAACTCAAGAGAAAGTCTCACCACAATAGCACAAAGATAGCACATGTTTACAAGTAGAAATATGACATGAAAGCATGGTTTCAAGTAGCAATTAGAGTATCAAACTTGCTGCACTTTATCGATGAAAAACCAGTCCCCAAATAGCCTTAAAATCATTACCAAACTCAATACAAAGTTTCATATAAGTTGGTAAAAGATAGCATATATTTGTAAGTGAAATTTGGACATGGAACATGGTTTTAAAGTGGTAATAGCAACACAAGTGTAATAAAAAATCAAACCAAGTTTAGAAACATTTTCATGTGGTAAATCAAACATCAACATAACATTGAAGTGCCAAACAAGTTTCAACCAAAACAAAATTTCTATCACACTCTCAACATACATCAAAATAAGTGTAAAACTTAAGCATCAACCAACACTTTTTTATGCAACATCTCAATAAATAGAATCATTAACAAATCAACATCAAGCATTGTCAAGCATTTTCACCAACAAAATCAATTCCACCATTGCACAATTCACCTAAACATGACATGAACTAATTTTCCAGCAATATTAAATCAATGAAATAGCACTAAAAAGTCAACAAATCAACACTAAAACATCACTAAAAAATCCAGCATTTATATGTTTATGCAACCATGATTTCTATGCATTTTAAAGTGCCAAAACATCGACAAAAACACCATAAACTTGCAGCACTATTATATCACTTGAATTGCCACTAAAACGCATAAAATTCACACTAAACCATGAAGTAGTATCACCAATTAGTCACTACAACAATGCCACTCAATGTTTCATCAATTATAGTAAAAAAATCAACTCACACTCATTTTAACAAACATGTTATGTGCCACTTTTAAATTCAAGAGCAACATCAACAATTATTAACACATACCACATTTAAGTTTCACATTTGAATCAATTAAGCAAGATCAACATGAATCATTCAAACAACAAACGACTATTATCATCAATTATCAAAAATCATCCATCGACAATCAAACATCATCATCAATTATTATATTAATTCGGATCAAGCAACAAAATCAATGATCTAACAAGATTTATAGTGAATTTACCGGATCAAACGAAGAGATCAAGATCGGATGAACATGAACACGACGCGAACACGACACGAACGTGAATCCGAGAGATCTAGGGAGGGAGAGTGGCGTGAGATCCTAGGGAGAGAAGAGAGAGGTGTGTGACACTTCAATCGGAGGAACGATTCTTGATGATTGCTTTGATTTTCATTTGTTCTTGAGATTTGATCTTGAATTGATGAAGATTGATTAAGTTTTGTGAGTTTTTGTGGTTTTGATCCAAGAAAATTGAGAGAGAATTGAGAGAAAGTGTTTTTGATCTTTTGGGTGAAATTGAAGTTATGAGAGTTCTCCTTTTTTATTTGTGAAGAGCAAAATGTTTATATAATGTCAACGCGAAATGTCCAAATTGCCCTCGGTGCGTCTCATTTTGGCTTGTTTTTAAGGAAACTCGGTTCGGCTCTGAACTCCGGAACGAAACCAATGCCACTGTGAAGATGACCGAATTCGTGACTCGTCGCCGCGAGAATCACCTCGATCCGATAAGCGACGAAGAAATTACGCGCGTTTGAATGACGAGAAACGTCAATTCATCTGGCGCGACTGTGCAGAATTTTGTGCGTACCGCTCAAAGAACTCGATAAAACTCCATCTTCGGCTCAAAATCTGAACAAGCATGTGTGACGAAGAATCAAAGCTAACGAAATTTCCGAGAAAATTCCGCCGGAATGGACTTCATACGATAAAAATCGAAGAAGTTATGAATTTTCGAACTCGGCGCGACACACTCGAAAGCACATTTTTTTACCGAAACGACGCGGCGATCTTTAAAATGCTGGGAGTTTTCAGTGCATAATCAGTCTTCGGTCCGAACATATGAAATCTTGGTAATGATGGTACGGAGCTCCAGTTAAATTTTCAAGCGAATCCGACTAGCGGATTAGGAGATATGAATTTTCTGAGAACCGAAACTCTACATTCAGCACTCTTTTTCACTGTGAAACCTCGATTAATTTGCAAATCTGACAACCTTCCTCAAAGAACTGGCTTCCGAGCCGAACATGAAAGTTGTAGACATCATCGAAACAGTCAAGCCAACACGGGAATTCAACTCGTATCACCTTCCAGATAGGACTTGCGAATTTTCTCGTATTTTCACTGTTTAAACCATTTTTCACACCTTATCTTCTTAAACCCATGAAAACTCTTTATTATTTTTCTTCAATTTTCGAACGACGAAATAAACGTCGTTAATAACTTATAGCTCAAATAAAGAGGGCAAATTTTGGGGTGCAACAGCGACCAGGGTTTTCACCAGTATAAAAATTTGACCGCGAATTTAGTCGCTATTGAATTTAGTGATCAATTTTACAGATTTTCAATCGCTAATTAGGTCTCTCAAGACGAGATTTCTTGTAGTGAAAGAGTGTAAGTTTAATGTGGCCTTGGAAGATTGATGTAGTCTATATATGTTGTCATATTTTTCATATAGTATTATTCTTTGGTTATTATTTGATAACTACCAAGATTTATTTCAATATAGATTTTATTTCAGTGTTGTTACCTATTCTTTCTTAATAACTAGTGGGAAACCCGTGCGTTTGCACGGGTTCTGCGTTGGTGTGCCTCGGAGCACGATAAAAATAAATAATTGGAGTGAGAAAAAAAGTATGATAAGGAAAAATGTAATAGTGGAAATAGAAGATATATTTGGTATTTATGTATTTATTTATAATAAAAAAAGTGGTTAAAGCTAGTAACGTAGTTAAAAATAGTATATAAAAATTAAATTAAAAGAATCATAAAATAAAATTGAAACTACGTTGTAACGAAATATAATGAAAAATGAAAATTAATGTCAAATATAAAAAAGCAGAAAAAAATAGTTATGATGTTAGTAAATGTTATGAGTTGTGAAAAAACAATTTGTGTCGAACTTATATTTATAGGTTCATATACTACATGATGGGAATATCAAAAGTTTTATCTTAGTTTATATGGTAGATATTATACAATAGTCTATAAACTCACATGAAGCAAAAAAATAATTAAAATATTTTATTATCTAGGGGGATACCCGTGCTTCCGCACGAGTACTGACGTGGGCTGGACCGATTGTACCATATAAGTTGTTTTTCTTGCCAAAAAGAAAAGGCATAAAATAAAAGAATGTGTAAGCAATTTGAAAAAAGATAAATGTAAGTTGATTATAAAAAATTAAAAACTATATTTAAATATTATTAGTAAGTGGATTATAAATTAATCTAAGTCCAACACCCAAAATAACTTTATTGAAAATGAAAAATAGTAATTTAAAGCAAGTTTGTAATATGAAAGTGTAATGAAGTTTGTAATATAAAACGTGGCAACCTATTAAAGAAAGTATGTGGAACCTTCTGAAGTGTTAAAATGGAAACAAATACATTTGTCTCTCCCATTTCCAGTGAAAGGTCACCATCCTTGCAAAAAACCTGGAAGTTGCTTTCGTTAAAAAATGGCAAGTTGCAAGCTGTGTGATGAACATCAACTTCCGGCCATGGATCCTTCTCCTCCACAGTAAGTTGTAATATGCTTTCAATCTTATCGGGATTTTTTCCATTTCACGAAACCTCACAGGTATCCCGAAACGTTTTATATAAATTTTATTTATTAATCTATCAACGCCACTTAATCGTCGGTGGTGTTGTGTTATTATTAAGGTTGTAGTTGATTGTTGAAGTAGATTTCCACGTGAAAACCTTATTTAGTCTCCGTCGATGCCGAGTGTTTGAGGTTAGAAGAAATAATTAAGGTTTATGGTAAAATGTGTGGTTGCATGCAAGTGTATAAGTTGTTTACGTTTGACCTGTAGGATGTTATTGTAAGATAAGTTATTTTCGATTTGCAGATGTGATGATGTTGGCCATGAGGCAAAGAATGTTTGGAAACACACACTGAATGCGGTTCTTAAAATGATGTTGGAGGAGTTAGCCAGCATTAAGAAGGAGAGAAACCATGCTATGGAAGAAATAGAGTCATCGCAGACGAAATCAGACAGTGGTATGGCATATGAACATGGTTCAACTAATTATCCTTGTGCTGCAAGAAAAACTTATCATGCTTCTATTTACAAAGCATCTTTACAATCATCTACAATCTCAAGGTGAGTCCGAAGTAAGTTTTTAAAAAAAAAACATGTCTGTTATCATATAATACTGGTTATTTAGAAAGTAAGTATGATTGTAACGTTTTTGTAGTTGTTCGGAGTATGTGTAGGAGTACTGAACGTAAGAAGGGAACGACAAAAGCGAAGGGAAATTCAGTAGGAGTGACATTTAAGGATGAATCAGGAAGGATACAGGAGAAAGGCGATGGGAAAGGATATGATTTTGGGATGTATGCCAGTGATACTGTAAGGTAGGTGTTTTAGACAGGTTTGTGTAATAGCATGTGGAAGGTATGAATTTCTACAATGTTGATGGGATATATTACATGTAGCAAGGTTGGGAGTTTTTGATAGTTAGAACCATTTGTTATGATAACGGTTTTACTCAATATTGGAAAGGACTAGGAAAGTTCCCAATATTTCTGATGTTCATTTTTCTATTTGTATAAGGAATTGTTTTCCCCAATCTACCAAGGGGGATTCCAGGGTCTCCGTCGACAAAGGAAAGAAGAAAGTTTGGGAGAGCAATGAAATGTTGAATGCTAATGCTGAAGGGGTGTTGATTGTTGAGGAATTGGAAAAGAAAGTGAAGAGAGTAGGTTATTACGAAGGTGATGTTGGAAGTAGGGAAAAAGTGAAAGGCAGGGGTGCAAGTAATTCGGATGCCCCCGACGCTAAAGGAGATTAAACTCTATTCATAAGTATATCATCCTACAACAATAGGTAAATAATATGTGAAATATTAGTATATTCAAAATAGTTGGTTTATAATTCTGTTGGACGTTTATACACAGAGATTATATGATGTTTTGATGTAATTTCAGGGTGTACACCCCCATCTTTGACGATCAGGAAGAAGAGTGTCATACTCTAAAATTTTCCCATCATATTTACTCATATTTCAGTCTATCTTACTTTCAAACTAGTCAGAGACCCGTGCTCCCGCACGGGTGGATTTTTTTCTGGTGTAGTATTTTTTCAATGATATGAATAATATAAATTAAAGGAATTATGAGCAATATGCATAATTAAAAGGAATTATTTTACTTAAATAGAGTTAGGGATTCATCGATTGCTCTGTTATACTCTCAATTCCTTAAAAACCGAATATCCATAGGAATTGTTTTGAAATTTAAAAATAAATACTTTAGTTTTCAAATAAAAGTCATTTTTGTTTAAAATAAAATAGGCATTGTATTGAAAGTGGTCCGTAAGATTAAACATTTTATTATCGTATTTATGTGCTAATTTTATATGTAATATGTAGTTTGGTCAATTGAATAGTTTAGTCAATTTGGTCTATCTTTTAGTATCAGATAGTAGTAGATAACTAATAAGATACCCGTGCTCTCCCGCACGGGTGAATTCATTCCTATCCTAAATCTTTTGATAAGGCTTAATTGTTACTTATATAATTGTTATTATAAAATCATTAATAATTAAAAAGATTTAAAAATAAATATGTAACAAATCATCAACATCATAAATCTAATATGTCTAATATCTATAAAGAGTAGTGCTATATGTTATGAAATAAATTGGAGAAGCAATGCAAGAATGGACACATATCATTCTTTTAAGGAACAATTTTAAATTTATTTTTAATTTAATTTCCTTTTTAATAGGGACCATGGGGTGGTTGTGATATTGAATGGCTGAGATTTATTCTTGCCTTTCTTGTTTTGTATTTTCTTAACATTTAGCATTTTCCATCTATAAATATTTATAAATATGTTGTTGATTAAAATAAAAACAGTATTGTGGTGATAGTGACCCGTGAAAATAATGAATTTTAATGATAAATTATCGGAGTTGGTAAACACTAATCTCATCAACCGATAATCAATTCATATCTTAAATGTTTATATAAAAATATTATTACATGTAATGACAAATTTAGTATGGAGAGAGTATAGAGACAACGATTTTTAACAGATCACTAAAAAGCATGCAAAATATAACCTCCATCAAAATACTCAATATCCAACAAACGCGTAAATTTATTTAATACGGTATAAATTTTATTTAAATATACATATAATTTAAAATAAGTTATTTAATTATAAAATAAATAATGATAATATATATTCAAGTCTATTAAATATTCATAAAAAAAGAGTTTGTAAAATGAAGAAAAGAAAAAAAATTAGACATTTAAAAATAATTTTTTTATGTCTTTAACAAAAATAGTTCAAGTAGTGTTAGTTTATAATTTATCACAACATGCTAGCTATCTATCTCATAACACATGCTCTCTATCATTTATATCTTCTTTATCAAAGTTTAAATCTATTCCATCCAAACACATTATAATCTCTACTTGGAATAAAGATATCCATACAAACAAATCAACAATTTTGCCTCCGTATATATATTTATTTGATGTGCATACACCTGACAAACTACTACACTTGTTCCAACAATTCAACCCCAAGTCTAATATATAACTGCAAGTGGTGATATATTGTCTCACATTTAAATTTAAATATCAACCTGATACAACAATAAGAGATTTAAGATATTTAGATAGATTATAAAAAAGGAGAGAAAATTGGTATATAGTTTGAAATCTCAACATGAAACAACAATAAGGGCTTTAAGAACATTATTACATTAAAAAGTCAAACAAAAACAATAATCAACAATTAATATTATACCTCAGCATGTCGCCTCTGTTTTTATAAGAGCAATGTTTTCGCAAAATGTGAACATGCGCAAAGAGGCTCAATTGAATTAACAACCATATATATTAGAGAGAATATGTCATCAATAACAAAGTCATAAAAATTCTAATGTTAATTGCTATTTATTATAAAGCATTTTAAGGGCTTCTATTAATATGGAACACATATACTTTCTCAACAAAAAAAAGGAGAAAAAAGAGTCAGAGACAATATTTTTCTCTATTGTGCATTATTTATCAATGTAATAACAGGCGTCATACAAAAAGTTGTATTTAAGCAGCAAAACTCTTTTGATCCACGCAGTACTCATAAATTTTTGCAATAGAAATGAATAATAAAAGGGAAATGCTAACGAGTGCCCCAGGGGCACTCTTTAAGAATTTAAAAAGGTATGTTTTTGTTTTGAAATACTTGTATTTAATGTATTAGAAATTGAAATAATTGACTTTTTTTAAGAAATAAATAGTATGTTTTTGTTTGAATATACTTGTATTTAATGATTTGGAAGTTGAATAATTGATTTATTTAAAGAGCGTTTTCAATATTTGGAATCCTTAAAAAGTGTTCCTGGGACACTCGTTAGCATGACCCATAATAAAAATGTAATGAATAGTTATTAATATAATGTATTATTCAAATATAATAAATAGGAAAAAGTATAATGAATAATCATCAATATAATTAATGTAGTATTCCAAGTAATGATCATTGTAATGATTAATAAATAATAATAAAATGTAATATTTAAATTCCTGCAAAGCATAAGGATACAAACACATTGTAATTGCTTACCTAGTTACTGCAAATAGCATAGCATTAGTTGGACAACAATTGAAGATTGGTAACAAAACTTAGATTCAAATCAACTAAAAGTAAGATAGTTTAAACAACTTGTTAACAGCATAACACCAATAAGTAGAAAAAGAATGTTTAAACAACTTTCATATTGTTTAAAACAGGCTTATGTTGTGTAACTGCAGCATAAGACCAATACATAATTCACAATAAAATGTTACTTGAATAGGTGAAAATCAAGAAGCTATTATTCTGTTATAAACTAAACTAATAAATCTTTTTCTTAAGAAAATAGATTATTGTCATCTTCTTATGTAGGTAGAGCACATTCTTACCTGCTTAGTCAATGCAGTCAAGCCAAAGTCAGAAACCTTAAAATTTCCATAAGCATCGAGAATGCGATTTCCTGACTTTCAGAAGAAGGGAAAAAATTACCAAAATAGAAACTTAAGTAGGTCAAAATAATAACAACAAAAACATTATAAGCATCATATAAAGAAAATTGTGTCATATTTCTCACAACTCTCAACACTAAGAAAAACCAATCAGTTGTAGCAGAGGAGTGTATGCATCACACATAACCTAAATTGAATTAAATAATTGATTAATAAATTTATATTATGCATAAACTAAACAAAAACATACATGACTCACTAAAAAGGATTTTAAAAAGTACTTACCAAAATATGGTTAGCCCTTCTGAATGGATCCTTAAAAATGGCTTGTGGGCTGTTTTTCATTAAAAAAACAAATAAGTAAATTTCAATAATTCCATAAAAAACATTGAACACAATTTTAATATAGTTAAAGAAAATCATAGTATAAAATAACTTCACTCTCTTTGTCCAAGAGTTTGGTCATAATTCCATCAGGGAGATATGAAGGGTAAGTAACTGTCTGATCTGGAAAAAAAACTCATTTCGAAAAGATACTAAAATTAAACTCAATCACTACAAATACAGAAAAAATCATCATAGATTATAGATCACACAAACAATATGGAAAAAAAATGAATCACATCTCATGAAAATGATGAAATAAATTATTGTTTTTCTATAAGTATAAAAGAAGCAAAAACAACATCATAGAGAAAAAAGTGAGAATAAGAGCCAAGAAAGTGAGTAACTAACCTTACGTATTCATCAATGAGTTCCTTGGCGGTTCTTGAAAGATCAAGGTTGATGAGATCTGAAAGGAGAAACATGAAAAGTGAATGGATGAAAGAGAAGAAATAGAGAAAATTAGTTGTAAATTGAAAATAAAAAAGGAAAAAGAGGATGAAATCATATTTTGAGATTTGAGTGTGCAACGGCGGGGGACGGGAGTCTGTGTTTTTTTTCTAAACATTTTTAGGGTCCGTTTGGTTGAGGGGAGGGGAGGGGAGGGGAGGGAATATTTTAAGTTAAGTATGTTTGGTTCAATTTTTTATGAGGGGAGGGGAGGGGATTGGAGGTAATCAGATTCCCTCTTGAAGCAACTTTTCGTTCCCCCCCAAATCGGAGGGATTTGGAGGGGAGGGAGAGGAGTTATGATAAAATCTATTTTTTCTATATTGACAAAATTACCCTCACTTTTTAATTAAAATATTAAATTGTTTTTAATATATATTATACGTTAATTTTTATCGTCTTATTAGAATTCCTCCATTTTTTACGGTAACTCCATGATTTTATATTTTATATTAATATAGTGACTCAACTTTCTTCATTTTTCATGTGTTTTATTATATTCGTTTTGATTTATTATTTTGTAAGAACTTAATTGTTTTATAAGTTATTGTGTTGTATTATATATTTATATATAATATAATTGTAGTATATGAGCTATATATATTATATAAAATTTAATTTTATAAATATTTTATGGAATTAGATGGATCATCAAGATGATAAAATAATTCATCTGAGCATGGATCATTTGATTATTGTATGGAATATATTAATATTTTATTTACACTTTAATATATTTTAAAGTATTTGAAATAGTAAATATTTTGTGTTTGATTATCTATATTGTTTATGAATTGACAAAAAAAAATTTAGGATATAAATTTTTTTTATTTGATTTAGCATGAGTGTTATACTATTTTAAGGGTTAAAAGGTAAATTAGTTTTAAAATCTCTCCCCTCCCCTCCTGAACCAAACATATTTTTAATTAAAAATTCTCCCTCCCCTTCCCCCCCTCGTTTGAACCAAACATACTTTTAATTAAAATACATCCCCTCCCCTCCCCTCCCTTCCCCTCCCCTTTATTAAATTCCCTCCCCTCCCCTCCCCTCCGTTGAACCAAACAGACCCTTAGGGTTTAAGGAGAGAGAAGAGGGAAGGAGAGAAAGAGAGAGAGAGACGAGAGAGAATTGGGAAAAGAGATTTAAAATAAGAGAGAGAAAAGAGTGTAAAAATGTGTAGGTTCATTTAGAATGGAGAAATATTTTTAATTGCCAAGTGTCAAATAGGTATTGGACAGTAGAAAAGTTTTGGTGTTAATTTGTTAGTTACTAAAATATCCTTTTAGTAGTGTTTTTTTGAGGAAAGGGCATTATTAGTAGTTTGGTCAATTGATTAGTATTGGGTAGATAGTAGATGCTCAAAGATATACAAGAAGGAGGCATGCAGTCTCTCTCCTAAACAATAACCCTCAAACTAGGGTTTTGATCTTCTCAAAGTATAATCAGTTTCTGACACCTCAAATGGACTTTATAGATTCTCATATGCCTCAAAGGATCCTCATGCCAAGTTTCAAGCTCTGACTCACAAGTTTGATCAGTCAATTGCTCAAATGGTCAACAGTCGACTAGTTTGACCTAAAAGTCAACTGTGGTCAAAGTACAGTCAAAACTCCTGATTTTTTGTCAACATCCTTATTTTGAAGTATCATTCATCATTTTATCAAGGTTTGATCATGATTCAATGAGGGAAGATCAGAAATCATCAAATCTGGAAGTTCCTAAATTAGGGTTTCATAGGAGAAAGTCAACTGAACTTTGACCAGCCATAACTTCTACATGGAACATCAGAAATTTCCCATCCAAAGCTCATTTTGAAATAAATTGAATTCTCTACAACTTTATCTCTCACATGCCAAGGCTAAAAATGCTTCATTTGAGAGATATGGGTCAAAAGATTAGAGGTTCTCCAAAAAAGTCAACAAAAACACCTCTTGGGTCAAAGCTCATAACTTGCAAATGGAAAACTCAACTGAGATGAAACCAAAAGGGTCTTTTAGAGGACATCTTGGGATTTCTAAAAAGTCCTAGAACATGGTCATATGATAAAAAAATTGAAGGAGATATGAGGCACAAAAGTTGGTCAATTTTCAAGAAAAACACAAAACCCTAATTGCACAATTTGGTGTTTTTGGATTAATGGGCCTAAAAGATGCATTCCAAACATGTCCATGGACATTTTGAGTATTTCTAAACTAATTGTTTTCTTTTAATAGTATTTATTTGAATTTTAATTCATTTAAATATTAACAAATCACATAAATATGAAATAATTAAGTTTAAATCAAAGATTTGATTTTACAACCAAATTCAATCATCAAAATACTCCTCATTTAAGGGAAAATTCGTGGTAAAAAGGGTTGGAAAAATTGAATCAAGATTCTATGCAAAAATAGAAAAGAATTATATAATTTTCATTAAAATTTCTTTCTCCAAAGTTGCATGATGTCCAAGCCCAACTTTGACCTAATTCCTTCCCTCTATATATGCTTAACACATACACAAGCCAAGAGAACGAAATTTGGCACAAAGAGAGCTAGGGTTTCAAGTTCACAATATCCAAAAAAGGTGCAATCATCGTGTTTTTCATCCAAGGATTTTCAAAGCAAAATAACCATTCAATTTCTTTTTCCAGGTGATAAAGAGTAAGAACTCATTGTTATTTAGGATTTATAACCTCTATAATGGACATGTCAATTTCACATATTCATGCGACTTTCTAATTTTTCATATCCCATAAACTATCATGTTTCACTCGCTCTCACCTTTTTTTTTGAGTTTATAGAAGGATTTGGGAGAGGACAAGATCATCGTGCGTGATATTTGAGGTCGGAATCACCACTTGCCATGGTTAGGGCAAGAAGGTTCCTCCCCTTTGTTTTCATGGTTCTAAGCGATTTTAGAAGAAACTGAGCACGCCATTGAACTTATGGTGTCCCAATTATCGGATCTGGGTGTTTTGTTTGTGTTTGGACTTCGTTTTGCAGGTGTTTCAAAAATATAGGAGTGGTGAGGAAGAACCTGCGGAAAAATCCGCAGGTAAAGCTTCAACTGTTTTTGCAGGAAAATCCGCATGTGCGGAGGTTGAAGACGAAGACCGGTTGCTGGATGGTTGACCATGTGCGTGGATGATTCTCGTTGGTGGTTCAACGTTCCACCTTCTCTCTCCACGCGTGCAGGACTGTGAGTGGCCAGTCAAAAATTCAAAGACTCTCTCTCTCCCTGCGATTGGTCCATCAGCACACTAAAGGGGTCCACCTTGACTTTTGTTTGAATTCCGTTATGTTTTCATATTTATTATCTTGATTTGAGTTCATTAACAATTAACTAATACATCACAATTGGCCAGATAGTATGTAATATGACTTGAAATACCTGGGTTCGAACCCAGGCATCTACCAATTTTTTCTTTAATTTCCCTAATTTGCAGATCCGGTGCATTTCACATGCGAGCATACACCCTACGCCTCCATGTGGCTGCCACAGGATCTCTACCTGATCAAATCCGAAGGCCTGAGACGTGCTCCCCCAAGGTGTACCTCCAGGACGTACGCACACTGGATCCCCAGCCCCTAGGTGTCTTTTTTCTCTCTCTTTCAGTTTTTTGTTTTATTATTTTCTTTATTTTATTTTTAATAAACTTAGTTTAATTTCAACCACAATTAGTATAATTAGTAAAAAAACTAGGATTAATTCTTAATTAATTTGGTAACTAGGATTAATTTAAATAGTTTAGGTTAATTTTTAATTTTTAGTAGTTAGAATAATTAAAACTTTTTTAGCCTTTAGCGAATCTTGAATTAATTAATTATTTTAATAATTAGAGTTTGAATTAACTTTAGGTTAAATAATTTTAATTAATTAGGTTTATAATTAATTTTAGGTTTGTTAGCCCTAATGTCGAAAACCTTTTTTTTGATTTTCCTTTTCATTTTTATCTTGCTTTATTTCTGCCTTTTTATTTTCGCGCCCAATTCTTCCTCTATAATGTATCTGCCCCAAAGCCTTCTAATAGCCTAGGGTTGTTATTATTTTCGCCTCTTTTCATTTGCAGGTGTTTATTGTAATAGATTTATATTTTTACTTTCTGCCTTTAATTTTCCGTATACCAGGTGTTTATTGTAATAGCGTAGGAATATTAACCTGTTTTACTTTTCTGCTGTGGTTAGTAATCCTAGGGAGTGCAACCTTGAATCGAATTAGGATAACTAATTACAAGATAAATAATTGAATTGAATCACGTGATTGTTGCACCCACACATCTTTAAGGTTATCCCTCTTGTTGCATGTTGCCTTATTATCTGTTACCTCTAATTGTACTAAAAAATAGTCAAGTCCCTCGATTCCAAGGATACATAAATCAAGGTTGCCTTAAAAAATAAAAATCATCTAGTCCCTAGATGCTGCCTCGGAAAAATAAGATGATTGTCCTATTGCTAAGGTATCCTCGCATGATGCCTAAAAATGACTATTATATCCTTCCCTTAGACTACCTTCCCTCTTTATGGTAAGGGACAGTCTTATGGCGAACGATAACCTCGATGACCCTTCAACGTCCAATTGAAAGACTTCCTGCCCTCTCATGGTATGGATAGACCCTTTCGCCCGAAAGACTTAAAGAACAAAAAATACAATCTTAGGGTAGGTTTTCTTAAATGCTTGCTCACATTCAATTCAAAATTCAAAATGCTTTTCACACCTCCTTTTCAAATCAATTCAAAAAGGCTACGCTTATTTAAAAGCTAAAGTCCTTATTTCAATCTTTTCTAAACACACACTACATTTCTTTTCAAACAATTCAAACAAACAAGTTATCTAAGCAATTAAGAGCCCCTGGATAACCATGGATACAAAGGGTGCTTTAAACCTTCCCTTTGTATAACCTACCCCCCGAACTCAAAATATTTCAAAGGTCTTTCCTGTTCTTTTTGCCTTTCCCAATTGTATAAAATAAAAGTCGGTGGCGACTCTTGATATCCGCACATTTCTTTAAAGTCAGTTCACCGTATTACAGAACTGGCGACTCTGCAGGGGATTTTTTGAATAAAAGAGGGGTTACCTTAAAAGTTTAGGATCACTTAAATGTTTTCTATTGTTTGCTTTGCTTGCTTTATTTTTCAGGGACGCTTTGAGAAATAAATGAAGGACGAATCCTATACCCGGATTCAAGTACACTTAAGATAGGAGTGGCATAGTCATGGCAACCTCTTTCACATATGTGGAAGATGATTCAATATGAAGTTCATGCTTGAGTTAGGACTCCATAGCTATATGCACACCTTTCTCAAATGAGGGAGGTCTATGTATGTTCCTGTGGGTGCGCCGGAGCTCAAGGACCTTTAGTCACCTTTAACCCATCTTGGCCTTTAGGAACATAGTGGGGGGGCTACTCTTGACGAATGTTGAGAGCATAGTCGCTACCCGATACTACAACTCAGATAGGTTCTTTCTCAAAGTATCATTGCATGATGCGAATGCATCATGTCTGAGGGTGCTTTAGAGGGGCTGCCAATCCTGAGTAACTGGTAGAACCCTGTTGCTGAAATATCTTTATCCATAGAAGTACCTTTGGGAAGGGTAGTTACCTGGTCAGACTCCATGCAAGCCTTTAAACCTAAGGACACTTGTGTGACTTGCTTGTGTGTGCTACTAACCCTTTGATTTCCTTGCAGGTTTTTGTTTGTCCTTACTATCTTACGCTTTGCCTGATGCACTTCACTCGCATAACATCATGACATCATAACATCATAATATCACATGTTAACTAACCCTTTCAAGGATCTTAGGAATTTAGGGCGCACAATTTCAGGAACTCTTATCAAGGACTGAATTCCTATCAAGGGGCAAGGGGATTTATTTTCCTCTGGCCACATACCTTCTAATTCAGAGAATCAGTACCTATCAAGGGGCAAGAGGATTTATTTTCCTCTAGACATATACTCTCAAATTCAAAGGTACCCCGAATTAGAGGCTATGACCCACTGGATATGGTGAGCTTGATTCCCCTAGAAGAGCATCCAAGAATTAGAATTCTTCAGACAAAGACGCGACCAAATCATTTTCTAATGTTGCTAACTAGATTCCTAAAGATCCTTGAAAACATTGCATTTGCATTCATAACATCGCATAACAGATTTCCATAACAGGTGTCTCATCTTCTCTCGCTGTTTATTTCAACACAAATGGATTTTGAGCAATCAGTCAAAGACCTTCAAGCTTAGAACACCCAGTTCCATGCTTTGATCCTGAACTTGTCCAAGGGGCAAGACGAGCTGAAAACCCTCTTGACCAAGAAGGAGAAAAAGACTAGAAGATCAGTGGGTATCCTTAACGTGGGAAGAAGATTCCGAGGACCATTCAAGAAAGCTGAAGATGTCAAGGTTTCTAAAGAGGATGACGATGAACAAAAAGACGACGCTAGTGTCAAAACGGATGCAAAGAGCAACCATGATTTTTCCAATGCCTCTAAGGAAGAAGGAGACTATTACTATGAGGACGAACATCCTGATGAAAAATACAAGCTGCTGGAAGAACGTATGAAAGCCATGGAAATTCAGAAGGTACCCAGACTGGATTTTGAAGAGCTAGGCCTCATCTCTGGAGTTGTTATCCCTCCAAAATTCAAGACTCCCATTTTGCTAAATACGATGAGGTCTCTTGTCCGAAACTGCACTTAAAGTCTTATGTAAGGAAGATTCAGCCTCATACCGCTGATAAGAAGCTGTGGATCCACTTTTTCCAAGAGAGCTTATCTGGAACCCAACTCGAGTGGTACTATCAACTAGAGGGTACCAACATTCATACATGGGAAGACTTGGTCGGTGCTTTCTACAAGCAATACCAATACAATGCTGATCTCGCGCCAACCCGCATGCAACTACAAAGTATGTCTATGGGTCCTAAAGAAGCTTCAAGGAGTATGCTCAAAAATGGAGAGACCTGGCTGGCAGAGTTCAACCTCCCTTAGCTGACAGAGAGTTGGTAGATATTGTCGCCCTCGGTTTTTTTACCATACCACTCGTGAGAGATATATGAAATGACTCTTCTTTTACTTTTGTGAATTTTGAAAATCAAAGAGTCGCCACCGACTTTTATTTTATCCAATTAAGGAAAGGTTTATAAAAGAAACAGAAAAAGAGCTTTAAGAGATTTTGGGTAAGGGGGTAGGTTATACAAAGGGAAGGTGTTAGCACCCTTTGTATCCATGGTTATCCATGGGCTCTTAATTGCTTAGCTCACTTGTTTGAATCATTTGTCTTGCCTTGGAATGCTTGTATGTGGTTTTAAAATTCATTTTGTAGATTGACTTTGTAATGATCCTTGTGCGGATGTATACAAAGTGTTTTTATCTTTCAAAAGATGTTTTGAAAAAAGAACGTTAACTTCGTAATGATCCTTGTTTGGATATATACCAAGTATTGTCTTTTTTGAAAGTTTTATTTTGAAAAACAATGATATATGAGACATTTGTTTATTTTGATTTGAACAAGCAATTAGGAGGTCTACCCTAAGTTTATAAGGTCGTTTTCTATTTCCTTTAGAAAATTCTCCTTTTACCGAATGTAAACAAAAGTTTGATTTTGCATTTGAAACAGTAGAATTTGATTTTGAAAAGAGTAACAGAGGGATTACCCTAAGAGGTGCAAGTGTGATTGTGTTTTGATTCGGATATTTTATCTTTTGGAATTTAGTGATCTAACGCTTCAGTTGTTATTCTTGACATACACGCAGTTTTATATGTACAGAAATTAAAATGCGGAATGTAAAATGCGGAAAGTAAATCTACGCTATTACATCGATGGTGCGAGAAATGTAAACTACGCTATTTACATGATTTTGACAACCTATACACTTATCTATGAATTTAAATTGCAATAAGATAAAGGGAAAATATTTTTGGATTTTTGTATGATTGATTTTAATTAGAATTAATGCATAATTAATTTAATTAAAATGAGAAAAAGGTAGAAATAAAATTTAAACCTAAAAATTAAGTCTAAAATATATTCATATTGATTGTTAATTAATTTTAAAATAAAACTAATTTTTTTGGATTTTTTGAAGTTGTTTTTGAAATTATTAAGTTAATTAACATATAATTATACAAATAATTAAAACTTAAAGAGAAAAATATTCTAAATATGTACAAAATTAGTCTATAATATATAAACTAAATTTAATAAAAAGAACATTTTTTTTTTAATTTTTTGATTGGTTGAAATAATTAAAAAGCAAATATATAAATATATACTAATTAATTAAACAAAATATTTTAATTATTAAGAAAAATAAAATATTTTTATGTCAAAAAATAATAGATTATTTTATAAGCCTAAAAATATTTTTATTATATTTTTTTGATTTTTTTAAACTATTTTAAATTAATTTTGCAAAGAAAATAAAATAAAATGGAATATACATAAATATATTAAATCTGGATCATGTGTGGCTAGCTGAAGAGTCCATAGTATGGACTTGCGTGTGACAAGCGTTGGATAGGCTGATAAGTGGATCTGATGGTTCAGATTTTGAGGAGCATGGCACGTGTATCACCTGCAAAGCACAGAATCAAAGAATTTAAAAAAAACAAGAAACGCGCGCGCTCTGGCCAGTAGGGATGCGCCACATCTTCGTCTTCAACCTCCAGCCTCCACCTTTAACAGCGCTTTTGCCAAAAAGCGCTGTAATAGATGAGCTTCATCCCTGCAAAATAGCGAATAGGGGTAAACATGCACAAAAAAATTTCGCGACCTGTCCATTCTATTTGCCATGATCCACTGAATTCAATCATGCCATTATTTTTGTCTAATTTTGCCTTTAGCTAAAAACCCCAAAATAAAGTTCAAGAACCCTAAAATGGTATCTTCATGGATACGTGACCAAACTTCAATTAACTATCCAGAAACGATCAGAACAATAAACCAAACTCAAATATATGATTACATCGTGTTAAATATGCATGTATGATTATATTTTGGTAGGTTTATGTTTGACCAAACCGTGAGCTTTAGATGCGTGTTTTTTGAGGTTTTGCTTGCTGAAAACGATTGGGATAGATTCAGGGATGTTTGAGGAACGTGTTTGAGTATTTAGTTTGGGTTGAATTGACCTTAAAATTAAAATTCGAATTTCAATTTTTTCCAATATTTCAAGTTGTTTACAAGAGTGATACAAGCAAGAGTATGGTTCTGATTTCGTGTTCCTTGATTAATGAAGTGTTCTACTTCATTTATAGGCCATAGAAGTACTTAAAAACTAAGCTACCAAGCATTGATGTTTCTTTGAATCTTTGAATTTTATAATATATAAAGCTTTGAATTCAAGCAACCATGGTTTGATTTTCTTCACCCTCTTGCTCTAGGCCTGCTGTACCTTCATGCTGCAGAGCTTCGAATGATTCTTGGTGACTCATGCTTAAGATCAAAGCTACATAACATTATCCTTCACCATTTCCTTTTCAATTTAATTTTAAATGAAATAAAATTAAACCAAAAAAAGAAATAAAATGTTATGGGCCCTAGGTTGGTCGTGGGAGGCCCTTAGCATTTTTAGAAGCATGTTTGGATCATGGAAACTTGGCCCCTTTTGAAAGAAAAAAAACACTTTTGATCAATGTTGATTTCATGCATTTTCCCAAAATATAGCCAACTTCAACAAGGCATAAATCCCTCAATTTTTATCATATGAAGGAGTTCTTGTACTTTTTAGAAACCTCAAGATGTCCTCTACAAGCCACTTTGGAAACTGTTTTTCATTTGGATAAGTTATCTTGATGTTATGGCCTTTGACAAAAAACCACTTTTTGTTGACTTTGAAAATGACGTGTAATGTCTTGGCTCATATTTTCCAAATGGTGAATCTAGTGACCATGGGACCAATTGCATTTGAAAGATAATTGAATTTCCTTCAAAATGAGCTTTGTTTGGAATTTTTTGGATGAATGATGAGAGAGTTATGACCAGTCAAAGTTCAATTGACTTTTTAGGAGAAAACCCTAATTTTGAAACTTAGGGTTTTGTTGATTTTTGATCTTTCCTTGATGAATTATGATCAACCAATGATCAAATGATGAATCTTTTGACAAAATATGGATGTTGACAAAAAATTTCATTTTTGACTGTCTGTTGACTTTTCGGTCAAACTGGTCGTTTGTTGACTGTTTGAGCTGCTGACTGTGCGTCTGAGTGAATTGAAGTTTGAAAATTTGTATGGTGGTACTTTGAGATATATGGAGGTCCATGAAATCCATTTGAGGTCTCAAAAAACTTGTTCTCCTGGAAAAAAATAGAAACCCTAGTTAGGGACTGTTCGCGTAGGAGACAGTTAAGCGTACTTGATTTTTGTGCAGTGCTGAGTCTCTGCTAATCATGTGATATTCAGAAGACTTCTAGAACAAAAATCTTGGAATTTTAAAATGCAAAAGATTGATTTGATTGATGGTACAAAACACAGAGAATTGCACTGTCAGCGGGTTTTGACTGTCAACTGACTGTTCAGGCATTAACATAGCAGTTAAAGTGAAAATTCAACAGTCAAAGTTAATTTTTTCTTTTTGTTTTTTTGTTGTGTTAATGGTGAAAATTTATTTACATGAGTTGTTAGAAAAACACAGACATAATAAATAAATAATGTATACTGTACGCGAACGAAATTACCGATAATAACCCTGAAAAATATTTAATGCACAGAAAAATAAATATTTAACTGGCAGAAAACACACAAAATATTATCCGGATAATTAAACTACAGCACGACAAATAGTACGACATTTAATACTGATAGTACAAATATTACATAATATAATGAACAGTACAACGAATAAACGGTACATTATTTGAAAACAAAAGATACGACAAACTTTAAAAATGACGATTAATAACCCATGCTATAAATAATAACATATAGATGATTGGGAGTGTAAACAACCCAGGTCCGCATTTCTCAGGACTATGCAGACAGAAGAAGGACATGACTACCACCACGACGGTGATGACCATAAGAAAACACGTATCCATCCGCTTCGCCATTTTTGCCGGGGAAGAAGAGAGAATGAATATGAAGTAGAAATTTGAGAGATGAGTTGAAATTTGATGTGAGAATTTATGGAAAAAATGAGAGGTATTTATAGAGTGAAAAGAAGGATAGAGACGTTGGGGAATGAAGTGATTCCGTACAAAAACGGAAAATTTGAGTGGTAGTAGGATTTGAAAGAAAGTGTATGGTAGAGTTTGAAAAGAGAGATGTATAGAATAAAGTTAGGATTTGATTTTGAAAGAAAGAGATTTGAACAAAAAGGAAAAGATTTTGAAAATAATAGAATATAGTACAAAAATTAGTGGGAAACAAAAATTAATAATAATTTATTCGTTACCAGTACAGTCTGAATCCCCGGACTTTGCGCCTGCAAAAAGATTTAATTCTGTACCAATTGCGGCAGTACTATTTATCTGCAAATAAATCTCAAATAAACAGCGTGTGTGAAATGATAAACAGTAATTGGCGTTTGTGTAAGAATAAATTCAACAGCGAGCCAAAGTACCGTATAATAAAAAATTCTAAAAACCGAGTATTCATAAAATCAGGATATTTATCCAAGATTATATGAAACTCCTAATTTTTAGACAGAAGTCTGTTGCCTTCTTTCTGAAAAAAGATGCGGGCAAATTTTGGGGTATAACAGATATGTTTATGGGTACACTGACTGGTCCTTTCTATAGCCATTTGCTCGAAAGTTCATCATCTTGATTCACTGAACTTATACTGACTGGGGAACGTGTCGAGAATAGCATCCGAAGTGGTAAGATTCAAGCTGCTACATCCTCAGGTGTTACAAAGAAGCATTTCAATGGGAAGTCAGAGTCAAATGATGTGTATGGTCAGAAAAGGAGTAACCATGACCAATCTGTTAGGGAAGTTCTGACCTTCACACAGGCGCCTCAAAGAGGTCGTCAAAACAAGCAAGACATGCCTAAAAGACAATTCACAAAGATCAATATGTCACTGGCTCAAGCATTACAGCACCTACTGAAGTCAGAGTTGATCACTTTAAAGGACCACCCTAAGAATCCTAGTACTTCTGCTCGTAGCTATAATCCCAATGTGAGGTGTGCATATCACTATGATAGTCATGGTCACGATACGAATAGCTGCTGGGCATTGAGGAACAAGATCCAAGATATGATCCATGCTGGGGAAATTGAATTTGATCCTCCTGAGACTCCTAACGTAATTGCTAATGTCGTGGATGGCTGAAGGAGGGACTTTCAGATCATTAGTTTTATTTTCATTTGTAAATTTCTATTCTGTTTGTTTAACCATTCGACTTATGATAGACATTATCTGTTTTAATAATCATCATCAGTGCATTGCATATGTTTGTCTTGAATAAATTATTTCTCTATCACTCTTTTTTGTATTTACATTGCATATGTTTTGTGATACTGAACTCCTGCTAAAGCTGTATGCCTTTTGAGGGAGGATGAAGAAAATGATACCGCAACCTCATACAGTATGCTTTTGAATAGACTGTGTTGACGATGTACAGGCATTGTTTCAATTCCTAAACAGTGGAGATATAAAGATGTTAATCCCTCGTAAACCCCTTGAGCCTAAGGTGTAGGAGTTTTCTTTCTTGAACAATTTAAAACCTTTGATCATAACCTGGGGCAGGGTAGTTACTCAGTTAACTCAATCATGCCAATACGCTTTTACATAAATAATGATGGGTTCCCGTAATCACTAAGTCAGGCAGTCAACATCTATCAAAAGAAAAAAAACTATTAAGTCAAAACCTATGAAGGAGACTTATATAAAATTGAAACATCCCGCTGACTGTAATCTCAAAATAAACAGTTCAGGCAAAAGTTAGAGATAACAAAGTCAAAAAGGAGGTTGCTAAAAGTCCTCGACAAAAGAAAACATTTCAAAAGAGGTCACTATAAATCCTCGAAAAAAGAAAATATTACAACAAAGGACGACTGCTTGTCGAAATTAAACCTCTGATACTTTAACCATCATCAAGTATCAATGTTACAACTTCAAGCATTGCTAAGGCTTAAACGCAGAATTAACTGAGCATAGGATCGAAGAACATCACGAATATTGGGATGGGTACAAGTAAAATTTGAGCCGTTATCCTTTGTTTCTTAAACCATGAACCAAGCCACGTTACAACCCTTGAAAGTCCTAACTGAAGCATGGTTAGTTCGAAAGCATACTGTCACCAAAGAAGGTATCTTGACTCCTTAAGGGTTACCATAAATGCTGAGTTGATATTTCGTCCTTTACAAACATCACGTTTTTACGCTTTTACATCTCCTGTTTTAATGTTTTTCAAAAAAAAAATATCAAGACAGACATACGCATTGAATCTCATGAATTCATTATTAAACATATTTTGCTACATAATTTCAAATGTTAGCAACAGGAAGAATTTGCAAAGGGTACAACTAATGACTAAAATTCATCCCGACAGACGAAACCACTTCAGTAACAATAACTCTCACACCTGACTCAATTAGAAGTCAATGAATATAGGGGCATGATGTGCTTTGTCCAATCAATTTGGGGAAATCAAGTCAAGATTCCAAGAATCTCTCGAGAATGCCAAACAGTCGGGGGCATCATCCTCAGTTGTGATTACTAGGGGCAAGTCACCCATATTATATATCTCAGAAGGTCCTCACAAGGCAAATCTCTTCAAAGTCCCTACTAGCTGGGGCAAAGCTATGCAAGGCCTGTTTTGACACTTCTATCAGTACTCATTGGTATGTCTCAATCAATACAAATCCAGGAATAAAAGTTAATATAATACTGAAGGCAACGTTCAAGACATCCATGCTTTCCCACAAAGCCGGTTTCATAGGATCATATCCCCCCAGAGTAATCATTAAGAAGATATCTTTAAATATCCTCGTCCCAACAAAGACTTAGTTCCTCAATTGAGTTACATCTTCGACACTGCCGGTTCCCCGATACTATTCTCTTCTCCAAATAGGGTCATTCATCTCTCTTATCCCCAATCAGGGTGTAGCGGTAAAAAAATACTCTAGCGTTTTCGCGCACTCGAAATACAACAGAGTCGCCACCAAACTTTATTTATTCCAAGAAGGAAAGGGAAAATATCGATAAAACCCACAAAGGAAAAATGAAATGGATAAGATGGTCATCGCAACCAAATTTGGGTTCGGGAGTTGGTTAAGCAAGGGGAAGGTATTAGCACCCCTCACCTCCATCGTACTCGATGGGACCCATTTAGTTAGTTTTGTGTTTGAGTGTTAGCGTAATGTTTGTGTTCTTTAGCTTATTAATCGAGAAAAGATAAAAGGAAATATTTTTTAGATTTTTTATTCTTGTGAAGAAAAAGAAAAGGTTTTTTATTATTATGCTCGCCAAGACATTTTTATCTTGTGCCTACGTATTCCCTAGTGCAATGGGAAAGTCAGAGCAATCGTAGTTCGGGCAAAGAACCACGAAAGTTTGTTGGTTGATTTTAGCGAGAGGTACTCGATCGCTTTCAAATGGAAACAATACTACGCGCACATGGATAAGAGATCACTACAAGAATGGATGACTAAATCAAGAGTAAGACAAGATTTTTGCCATCATCGCATTCGAGTGGAAGATATTCGATCTTCACATGTGGAAGTACGTTCGCATTCGTTTACGAAAAGAGGTTTAAAAGCCATAAGGAAAAAAGGTTTGAATGAAATCGAAGTTGTTTTTTTAAGGGACGTTTAGAAAAAGGATTGAGCATAGGTGTTCACCTAGCGTGTCTTTACCCAAGGTATTCAATAGGAGCGAGCCCCATTGTCACTTGTTGTCCTTGTTAATTAATTTGTTGTAATTCAAAGGATCAAGGTATTCAAGAGGTGTTCACTTCTTGTCACTTGATCACTTTGTTTTGATTAATGTGTTTTGATTCAAAGGATCAAGGTATTCAAAAGATGTTCACTTCTTGTCACTTGACCACTTTGATTGGATTAATGTGTTTTGATTCAAAGGATCAAGGTATTCAAGAGGTGTTCACTTCTTGTCACTTGATCACTTTGATTTGATTAATGAAGATTTTAATTCAAAGGACCAAAGGTATTCAAGAGGTGTTCACTTCTTGTCACTTGATCACTTTGATTTGATTAAGAAAGCTTTTTATTTAATGTTTTAATCCAAAAGAATCGAGGTATTCAAGAGGTGTACACTTCTTGTCACTCAATCTTTCGGTATGGTTTAAAGAATTTTTGTATGGAAGAAAACTCGACGTTGGATCGAGAAGTTTATTTGTATCGACTTGGCGTTGGACCAAAGTTTGTTGATTTTGAATTGAGATTAATCTAATATTTTTAGTATTTTGATAATGAAATATTAAAGTTTAAACTAAAAACATATTTTTGTATTTTAAGAAATATTAGAAATTTAAATAATAATTAACATAAATCTATAAAGAAAACAAATAAACTAAATGTAAAACGCCAGAACTCGCCCCCGAACCGGACTAAACCGGTGCTATAAAGCAAAAAAAAAATAAAACTCAAAATAAAAAAGGGGTGTTGGCCCATTGAGGCTTAGCCAAAGAAAAGAACCAAGAAAGGGGTGTCTCAGTTCGCATAAGGGTGATAAAAGGGAAACCAATGTGGGATACTATCAATGTTTGGCCCACACAACAGTTTAAACAAACAAAACCCTAATAACTAAGTAGCTCCTTCCGTCTCTCTGTCTCACACGATTCGTACGACAAACAAAAAGAGAAAAAAAAGACCTCACATCTCCCTCGTTCTCTCTCACTCGATTCCTCTCAATTGGTTCTTTCTGTTCTTACTTCTCTCGTGGTCAAAATCTCTCTGTATTCATCTCAAACATTCCAGCATTCACACAAAAACATCAAATACAAAGCAAAAGATTGATCATGGTTTGAGGTTCACGGAAGGAAATCACAACAACTACATATCAAGCATGGGACATAAGCATAAGAAATTTAAAGGATTCAAACCGACATGGAGCTCTTTGATTGAAGATGATGGAATGCCGCTCAATGCTCTTTTTGTTTCGATTTGTGATGCTTTGCTGAATGTTATTGTTCGTTGCAGGTCTATGGTGATTCTCGATTCGTGTCAGTCTTGCTGCTGATTACTGAAGAGGTGTGTTGGAGCTGATGCTTGAGTTGTGGTTCAGTGGCTGTTTAGATTGTAAGGTAATGTTTAAATGTGATACAAGAACTGTGGTTGAGTTCTCCGGATTTTGTTTTGCTTTGAGGTGGTGAGGTTCTGAGTTTAGTTAGGTTATTGTTGAAGGTTTGTGAGTGAAGATGTTGTGGGAAGGGTGATTTTTGGAAGTTGTGGTGAAGAGGTTTAAGGTGCTCTATTGTTAGTTTTAACAGAGTTTAGAGGGAGGCAGAGTTTTTTCTTTCTTGGCCGTGAATAGGTTTTTTTTATCCCTTGTTGCTGTGGTTTTGTTCTTATTTTATAGAGGAATCAGAATGTGTTTAGGGGGGAAAATGAAGCAATTTTGAACAATTTAGTTAACTGATTCAATGCCTTTTGTCATGCAGGTTTGTGAAGGGTTATTATGGTGAAATTTTTGGCTTTTCCTGGTTGTTTTGTGCAGCAAGTTGGAGCAGAGATAGTGGCAGAGCAGCAGGTTTTTGTTTGTTTTGGAGATGATGGTGATGGTAGGAGGAGGATTGGGAACAAGCCTTTTGGAACTTTTTTGACAGCAAGAATTTTGAAAAGAAGACAGACAGACAGACTATTTTTGGTATTTTATTAGCTCGCTGAGATTCCTTGTGAACCTCACGCCTACATATCCCTAATGGAAGTCAGAGCTTTTTGTAGTTTGGAGAACTAATTAGGGAAATTAATGATTTTTTTTGGTGCCTTGCTTGAAGCTCAAGGTTGAAGCTTGAATTAAATCTCTTTTTACAGTAAAGAGACATGAAATCATATCTACAGATAGGTATTTCTACTATTCCACCACAAACATTTTTAAAGTGACATAAAAGCTAAAATTGTTTAATTAAGAGAGGGAGCCTACTTGGTTGATCAAGTATGACAGCCACATGCCTCTTGAATGAAAGATTCTCAACCAAATTAAGGAAAGTTGTACAAGTCTGAGATGTAGCCAGAGCATGCCTTTCACGAGTCCTAATTGGGAGAATGTTTGAAATGATTGTTTGTTTTAAATGATTGTTTGGTTATGGTGAGATAGGAGAAATACCTACCTATGAAGATGAGTTATGTCTATCTATTGTTTGAAAGATTTGATTTTTAGCTGGCTTGAATGAGGCCCAAGCTTGAGGCTTTTGATTGGTTGATTATTTTATTGACTCATGGGAGATAACTCTACTAGGGATTGACTTAAACTAAGAAGTCTTTGTGTTTTGTACAAAGCCCAGAATTGAGGCTGACTCTTTATTGAAAAAATATGTCTTTTACGGACTGAGACTTGTGAGATTATCTTTTTAAAGAATGAATGGAGGCTGACCCTTTCCAGGGGTTTTACTCTGTTGAAGAATTTATCTTTTGAAAGTTCAATTTTTGGAGGCTAACCCTTTCCAGGGTTTTTGACTCAGCTGGTGAAATTATCTATTAAAAGACTAATCTTTGAAAGCTACCCCTTCCCAGGGATATTAATGATAGCAAAAATATTATCTAATTGAGACTTCTTGTTTAAAGCCCAAGATTAAGGCTGACTCTGATTGAGGATAGACAAATAAGGAACCTAGACTCTGCTAAGGAAAATTAATGAAGATAAGGGTGACAGAGACTGTCCATGTCTCTCATTCCAAAAGGTGTGCTCAATATTGAGATTGAGGTAATCTTGGCTTATTTAAAGTCTGGTTTGAAGAGTGGAAGAGACTCACCAGGATAGGCTAAAAGGTGACTAAAGACCTGTTCCTATGTTTATAAGAAATCTGATGGGTCCTTGTATACAAGCTCAAGAGGAAGCTGGGAATGCTTTTAAGAAGTCTGTGGGTCCTTGTACAAAGCCCAAGAGGAGGCTAATCGAGAGTCATCGAGGGTCCTTGTTATAGCACAAGAGAAAGCTATGTAGTTTTTGAACTTATTTTGGCTCTAAGCAAATGGGTAAGAGGTTTCACCGGGAATAATTCCTCTTGGGTGGATGTATCCTAGTTTGGGTTCTAACGCTTTTTCAAGATGTTTCACCGGGAATAATTCATCTTGAGGGTTTGAACTACAGATCTCTAATTAGGAAAGAGCCTTCACCGGGAAGACATTCTCAATCCTAGGCCATAGTCCTAATATATATATATATATATATATATATATATATATGTGTGTATATATATATATATGTGTGTATATATATATATATATATAGTTTAACTGTCCTAAGGTTTACACTCAGACGTAGTTTTAAACAAAATATAAACAGTTTATATTTGACAGTAATTTAAATAAATACTGTAAATTGAAAGCTATAAAGCCTAACCTGGATGGAGTGGAGGCCTTTGAAGATGTATGTACAAAGCCTTACCAGCAATTTTGTTGTTTAATGATAACAGTTGAATATTTATTATAAATAGTTAAGGTTTTTTGAAAACAAAAGAAGTGAAGATGGACAAAGGTCACATAGGTATCTGAAGAGTTTCACCGGGATTAATGCCCTTCAAATACTAGAAGAATGTTTTGAAAACAGAGGGAAGATTTTGTAAATACAGTTTTGAAAAACAAACTAAGAAAAGAAAAAGGTGTTGGGTCTTACACTCTACTAGAGGCCCAAAAAAAATATTTACTGTTCAAGAGAAACAGTTGTTTGAAAATGACTGAAATACTGTTGTTAAAACAATTTTTATTGTCTGTATAAAATGAAAAGGGGTTGGGACTTACACTCTATTAGAGGCCCATGGATTTAATTACTGTTTATAAGAAACAGTTGACGAGATTTTAAATGATACAAAGTTTGGTTATTTGAAAACCCTAATCGTCTGTTTTATTGAAGTTTGAAAACAGTTTTGAAAACTGACAAATGTCAACTTAATTAGGGTAAAGACAAAGTCTATACCTAATTAAGACCTAAATGATTAGGGTTTTATTACTAAAATACTTATGAGATACTTAGGTTTTGAAATTTTAAGGAAAACATGTATTAAAAGTATTTTAAAATACTTACAAGCATACCATTTTAAACCTAATAAAAATATATCAAATAAATAATATTTTTTGTGATTTTTTGATTATTCATAAAATAGGTATATTAAAAGACAAATGTGTGAAAAATGAAGAGAAAATGATTTAATAGGATAAGTGAAATAATTGTGTGAAGTTTGTGTATAAAATAAAAGAAAATAGTGGTAAAAAATTGGGTTTGTCTCCTCCAAGGTTTGAACACACGCCCTCTAAGTCCCCAGCTCAAATTAACCCCACTGGGCCAACGCGCGCTTGGTGTTTATAACACACACCCATTTGGTTATGTTTCCAAACAAGTGATGAATCATTGGAAAATAAAAGAATCAAAAAGTCTAGGGCGAGGGGGATTCGAACCCCATACCTGTGGGCAAGAGAGTACTAAGAGCGCATGTGAGGCCACTAGCGCAAACAATGAATTCGTTTATAAAACAACTATCACTCAAAATAAAATAAACTTTCACCGAGAGATTTGAATGTTGCACGCCATGGCCATTGTCATCTTTAACCTCTAGCTCATGGATTTTTGAATTTCCAGATCCCTCAATTCTCAACCAATGGCCAAGGTGTAAACATGAAACTTGTTCTAAATTCACTCACGATTCTAAATATGTAACTAACACAGATTTATATTAGCTATATATAACGAATTAACTAAAGATCGTGAAGAACCCTACAATTTAAAAATCAAATTAAATGACTATACTGAAAGATAAATAGATGATGATAGAGGGTTTTTAATCCTCTGATGATGCTGAATGAAATGGTATCGAGATATATTGCAAAGAGTACTTAAATAAGGGTGTTAGAGCTTGAAAAAATACCTCTGAAAATGGAGGTCGATGGCTATGGTGGAGAGCTTCTGGCTATGTATGAATGATCCTAAAAGCTTCCTGGTGACTTAGTGATGCTAATTGAATGCTTATTGCAACTTGAATGCTTCAGAACTGCCCTACTCGACACCTTCTATTTGAGCTTTAAGTGACCATGGAGGTTGGTGATTCTGTGGTTACAGATGTGCTGCAGGCATCTGAATAGCTTCACTACACCTCTAGGAACATGTTGATGTGCTTAGATTTGTTTGACACCTTCTGAATTCTTCTATAGACCTCCAACTGCTTAAGCTCCAAAGTGAGAGTGACTATGGTATTTCTCCACTTACAGAAGTGATCTAGGTGCTTGGATCACCTCTAATGAACCTCCTTGAGATGTTAGAATGCTTACTTTCAAAAGAAGAGCTCTGGTTTGAAGAATTCGATTCTTCTTGCCAAAGAACTTTTGAAAACCATAAGCATGAGGGAGAGAAGGAGAAAGAAATAATTGGAGTTGCTTTGGTGTGATTAATATGAAGTATGACACTTCTATTTATAGGCAAAGAGTTCTGTACAGATTGAGGGAGTGAGCTTTCTTAATGAGAGAGTTTTGGTTTCTTGGCCATGAAGAAATTCAAAGAATCTCCAAAATGCAATGATGGCCAAACCGAGCTAGCTCCATATCCATTGATCTCATCTGATCTTGGGGAACATTTCTGATATGTAGAGGCTTTCTATTGGCTTAGGAGAAGATTCCAATTGATGAATCATTACTTACCATAAATTCTCAAAAGTAATGATTACATAATCACATGTTCTTGCTGTTGGGAATCTTCCTCAATTCTTATTCCATGGTGAAAATGGATGCATGGTATGTTTGCAGATGTGTTATGGGTCGTGTAGCATCCATTAGTGAAGCCATATGCACAAAATTGCAAAGTTTCAAATTGTACATGACCTATAATTTTACCTTATGAGGCCAACTTTGAACAAGCATAACTCCTAGCTCAAAATGAATTTGGAGAAGGTTGAGCACAATTTGGAAAGCCCTTAATATGTACCTCAATTCATTAGTTTGGGTTTTTTCCAAAATCATTTGGGAAAATTGTGTAAAACAGGCCCAAAGTTTGAAGAAAACTAGGTCAAAATACTTAGAAATTTTCTAAGTTTTTCATGACCTATAACTTCCAAAGTCCATATCTCTTAAATGATTGATTTCTTGAAGAAAGTTCCTTTGTGAGAAGTTGTTTTATTTGATGAGATATACAACTTTCATGTTGGAAGTTTTTTGAGTTGTGTAGGTGAAATTTTGAGATCCATGAACTAGGTCAAAAATGCACTTAGTTTGACTTTTGTTGACTTTTTGATCCTTGATGAATTTTCTTGATTTTCTTTGGCCAAATGACTTAAATAATCCTATATTGATGATATTGATCCTTAAAGGTCATGGTTTGACCAAAAAAACTTGGAAGTCAAAGGTGATCTTGTATAGTTGAATTTTTCCAAATGAAGTGAAATCTTGAACTTTTGTGACGAATCAAGTTCTCCTCCTTAAATGAGTGATGTGAATGGATTATATTGAAGTAGTAGAAGTCATTGAGCCATGTTTTGAGTTTTGGATCCATGTTCTGATTAAAAGTCAACTGTCTAGGTGAATTAGGTCAAAAACCCTAATTGTCGACCAGATGAAATTGATGAGTGTGGATCTTGAATTAAAGTGAAATGCCCTGTGGATATTGTCACATGGACTATTTGAAGATGATTGAAGCCTTTGAGTGATGCCCTGGAGCTTTTTAGGGTTTCCCAAATGTGGTCCCTGATTGCAGTCCTTGATGGGCTCAAAACCCTAAATTGGTGATCTGAGCAAACCTGAGCCCTGATGAATGGTGTCTAATCAATCATAGGTGAATAGAATGAAGCTTTTGAGTCGTATGATTGTATTGGAGACTAATCCTTTCATTGATTGACCCTTTGCCTGAGTTATCTTGTCTTTGAACATCCTAGATTAAATACTAGGTGAATACGTGACTGTTCTGACTATCTGCTTTGAATTTGATGTAAAGTATGGAGGTGTGACATCTTAGGGGGGGTCAAAATTAGGGTATGACACTTGGATACTTGCTTATTGAGTGAGTTGGATTTTTTAGAGAATATGCATGAAATCCTTCTATTTTTGCACTCAATCTTTCCTAAACCAAATGCCACGAATTTCCTTGATTAATGTGATATATTTGACAATTAATTGAATCAATTCTGAAGCCAAATCAAATCTTCTATTACTTTTATAATATTATTTAATTAAATTATGATTTTAATGAATAAAATCTATAAAATAATAAATAAAAATAATAAAAATATAAAAGATATATTCCATGGTCGTGGATGGGCTTAAGATGATGTTAGAACAAAAATAAATCAAGCCCATTTAGAAGAAGAATCATTTTGGACCATATTTCTCTTTGTACATCTCTTGAAATTGCTCAACTTGCACATGTTGTAACCTTCTCAATTTTCCATATTTTTGAGTGTTCTTGGACTTTTTAGAAATCTTGAATAGTCCTTTAAACACTCCTTTTGGTTTCATCTTTATTGAAGTTTCCATGTTCATATACACTTCTTTGCCAAAAGATGACTTTTTTGCGATCTTCTAGAAGGACCTGTAATGTTTTGGATCATATCTCCCAAATGAAGAATTTTTGGTCTTGATTTTAGAGTGAAAAAGTTGTAGAGAATTCAATTTCCTTCAAAATAAGCTTTGGATGGGAAATTTCTGATGTTCCATGTGAAAGTTATGGCTGGTCAAAGTTGGGTTGACTTTCTCCTTAAAAACCCTAATTTAGAAACTTAGGTTTTCGATGATTTTGGAGCTTTTCTTGATGAATCATGATCAACCCCTGATCAAATGATGAATCTAACATTAAAATGTGAATGTTGACAAAAAATCAGGAACTTTGACTGTGTCTTGACCATAGTTTGACTTTTAGGCCAATAAGTCGATTATTGGTCGTTTGGGCCATTGAGTGAGCAATCTTTTGAATCAGAGCTTGAAACTTGGCATGAGGACCTTTTGAAGCATATGAGAGGCCTTGGGATCCATTTGAGGTCTTAGAACTTGATTTTACTTTGAGAAATACAAAATCCTAGTTTAGAGGCTGTTGTTTAGGAGAGAGACTGCATGCTTCCTTCTTGTGTATCTTTGAGCATTTGGAAGTCAGATGGACTGAAATATGATTAAATATTATGGGAAAATTTTGGGGTATGACAATACGAATCAGTCTGACACACGTCAATACATCAATTGATGGCATCTGTAAGCCTATCTACAACAAACGCCTTTCAATACTTCAAGCTCGGATATAGTCTAACGTACGACTTATTCTGACTTTCGTATTTATCCAGATCATATGGCATATTTAAGCCCGTCTCATACATCTTTTCCAACACTTGGACGACATCTTTAAGCCCGTCTCCAGCAAAAGTCCCTGCTTCAGCCAGAGCAAATTCATGGGTATTCTAGTGTTCAATCCTCTTCTACCTTCAGATTCCGACAGGCCCACAAGCCAATCTATGTAACACCCCAATTCTACCCAAAGCATTTAGGAAAGAAAATATCAGAGTATTAAAATTTCATACAACACAATTAGGATGTTACACTAAGTAACCAAACAAACACCTTGAAAACAAACGGACATCACCGATGCCAAAAGCATGCACACCTGCCAATAACATGATACATAACACACGAAAGATATGAACATATATATATATATATATATATATATATATATATATATATATATATATATATATATATATACGTATAGCTCTCACTCTCAAAGAGGAGTTTTCCAAAATAAAGTGTTTACAATACACAATGGCACGTTATCACATAAACATGTTCAAAAGAGTCATATACAAATAAATAACAACAGACTCCCGACTCCCCGGTGTTACGTATCAGAGCAACCGACAAGACTAACTGGAGAACTACCACTTTCAAAGACTCCCAAAGCGGCTAATCTGCAGGATGCCACTTAAGCATCAAATCAGCAGAAGGGTGAGAATATAATTCATAATGAAAGCATGACAATTATAGTAATGCCAACAAGTATCATCAATAATCATACAACAAAGTAATCCACTAAGTCAACCACAATCAATATATAAGTAATGCGACACATGAATGGTAACATAAATTATAAAGACTGACGATGATGAATGAGACTCGACTATGCATATGCATGTGGTACCAAATCCGGAGTAAAACTCCTCCTTGTCATTATGACAAATACACCTTTGCCGAGCATTATGTTGGGACTTCTTTCCCTCAGGAAAATACACCTTTGTCGAGCAGTAAGCTACGACTAAATGTCATCGAGCATTTAGCCCCCACTGATGACCTCTTGCCACTCGGGAAAATACACCTTTTTACCGAGCATTAAGCCCCCACTGGTAATAATTGCCAATTCAGGCCATCTGCTAATAGCATTCCGCCATTAACGTAATGAAATGTTATGCTGTGCAAATATATGACTCTATTACACGACAACAACATCATCAACAATATAACACGGTCACATACCCACGTTACACCGTTTATATTCTATCCAAAAGGATACATCACCAATTAATAACATTGTTATCAATTACATCACACCATAATTACCACACAGGCATTAATAAGCACACATCACACATTCACCGTCAAAACATACTAGCCACATCAGCATAAATGATCGCATAATTGCACCACATCAAATTAATATTGGCCAATGGCCCACAACTCCTTCAATACATCATCAACAAGTTGTAATAACAAAAATTCAACAATGATAATACATCATTCTCATAACAACATTTACTTGCCATAAGGCCACACATCATGTTAATAACAAACAACCAAACATCGTCACATATCAAGAACGAACATTCATTAATACATAACACATATGAACATAATCTCATGTTTATCGACAACTAATCACATACCTCGTACCAATACGATAACATTCACACAAAACATCATCATGATTTATCATGCACTAGTTCACAAAACCATTTATGAAAATCAACCAACCACTACTACATCCTACATCATCAACAATTGCAACCAAGCACTATGATTATTTACCAATCATATCGCGCATATAAACAATTATGTGATTTCATCAACAACACCTCATAACCAATTAATAACAAGCTAACCAAGCCTATACTATCATATAGAACATCCAACTAGCTTCCTAACACTTCGAACGTCGTATGAAACAGAGCTACGGATCAAAAGTTACAAGGTTTCAAAGTTTGGAAAAACAGAAAAAACTGTTGTCCGCTTCAGCTCCGCTCAGCGGACCCTCACAGGGAATTTTCTGCAAAAGAACCTCCGCTCAGCGGACCCACCTCCGCTCAGCGGACCCACCTCCGCTCAGCGGACCCGCGTAAACCCAGAAAAAAACCAGAACGAACCAGAACGGTCCTAACCCTCTTATACCCACCAAAACCACTCCAAAACATCATTATAACACCAATACAACACATACAAACCATAGAAACAACCTAACATCAAACTTTTCATGGTTGATTCATCAATCTATCTCAAAACCTAACTTTTATCCAAACTCATTCAAGCCATAGAAATGGAAAAGAAAGTATGATCAATGAAGGTATCTATCATCATACTACACATACACACCACAAAATCATGTTTATAACTTATAAACTCACAAAACTCACAATCCACCATTGTTGGTCAAGCATAGAAATAAACAAGAACAAGAACAAGAACAAGAACAAGAACAAGAACAAGACTATAAGAATCATACATCCAAGATAAATTAGATTCACCCCCTTACCTTGCTATTGTGACGATCGGCAATCGATTCGGTTGAGAATCCTCCACTTTCTCTTGTTTTTCCTCTTTGCTCTTCTTCTTCCTCTCTTCTCTTTCTTTCTTTCCTTTTTCTTTCCATCCTCTTTCCTTTCTCACAAATATCTCCTTCTTATAAGGAAAATATTTATCCCGCGGAAATGACCAAAATGCCCCTACGCTCAAATATCGTTCAAACGCCCCAAAACGCGGAATATTACCTTATTAATATTTCTAGTACCAAAAATATGAAAACCTTCAATTAAATATTAGTCCGCCATCCCGAACTAATACCGACTGAAACGACTCCAAAAACGGTGAAATTCCAATAAACGTCACAAACGTCCAAATCAAGCATATACTTATTTTCCGGGCGTTACAATCTACATCCTCAGGTTTAAGGAGATTGCCCATCATATTTACTCATATTTCAGTCTATCTGACTTTCAAATGCTCAAAGATATACAAGAAGGAGACATGCAGTCTCTCTCCTAAACAACAACCCTCAAACTAGGGTTTTGATCTTCTCAAAGTATAATAAGTTTCTGACACCTCAAATGGACTTTATAGCTTCTCATATGCCTCAAAGGATCCTCATGCCAAGTTTCAAGCTCTGACTCACAAGTTTGATCAGTCAACTGCTCAAATGGTTAATAGTTGACTAGTTTGACCTAAAAGTCAACTATGGTCAAAGTACAGTCAAAACTCCTGATTTTTTGTCAACGTCCTTATTTTTAAGTATCATTCATCATTTGATCAAGGGTTGATCATGATTCATCGAGGGAAGATCAGAAATCATCAAATCTGGAAGTTCCTAAATTAGGGTTTCATAGGAGAAAGTCAACTGGACTTTAAGTATCATTCATCATTTGATCAAGGGTTGATCATGATTCTACATGGAACATCAGAAATTTCTCATCCAAAGCTCATTTTGAAGGAAATTAAATTCTCTACAACTTTGTTTCTCAAATGCCAAGGCTAAAAATGCTTCATTTGAAAGATATGGGTCAAAAGATTAGAGGTCCTCCAAAAAAGTCAACAAAAAACACCTCTTGGGTCAAAGCTCATAACTTGCAAATGGAAAGCTCAATTGAGATGAAACCAATGGGGTCATTTAGAGGACATCTTGGGCTTCCTAAAAAGTACTAGAACATAGTCATATGATAAAAAATTGAAGGAGATATGAGGCATAGAAGTTGGTCAATTTTCAAGAAAAACACAAAACCCTAATTGCACAATTTGGTGTTTTTGGATTAATGGCCTAAAAGATGCATTCCAAACGTGTCCATGGACCTTTTGAGTATTCCTAAACTAATTGTTTTATTTTATTTATTTGAATTTTAATTCATTTAAATATTAATAAATCACATAAATATGAAATAATTAAGTTTACATCAAAGATTTGATTTTACAACCAAATTCAATCATCAAAATACTCCTCATTTAAGGGCAAATTCGTGGTAAAAAGGGTTGGAAAAATTGAATCAAGATTCCATGAAAAAAATAGAAAAGAATTATATAATTTTCATTAAAATTCTTTCTCCAAAGTTGCATGATGTCCAAGCCCAACTTTGACCTAATTCCTTCCCTCTATATATGCTTAACACATACACATGCCAAGAGAACGAAATTTGGCACAAAGAGAGCTAGGGTTTCAAGTTCACAATATCCAAAAAAGGTCCAATCATCGTGTTCTTCATCCAAGGATTTTCAAGGCAAAATAACAATTCAATTTCTTTTTCCAGGTGATGTAGAGTAAGAACTCATTGTTGTTTAGGCTTTATAACCTCTATAATGGACATGTCAATTTCACATATTCATGCGACTTTCTAATTTTTCATATCCCATAAACTATCATGTTTCACTCTCTCTCACGTTTTTTTTGAGTTTATAGAAGGATTTGGGAGAGGACAGGACCATCGTTCGTGATATTTGAGGTCGGAATCTCCACTTGCCATGGTTAGGGCAAGAAGGTTCCTCCCCTTTGTTTTCATGGTTCTAAGCGGCTTCAAAAGAAACTGAGCACGCACCATTGAACTTGTGGTGTCCCAATTACCGGATCTGGGTGTTTTGTTTGTGTTTGGACTTCATTTAGCAGGTGTTTCAAAAATATAGGAGTGGTGAGGAAGAACCTGCGGAAAAATCCGGAGGTAAAGCCGCAACTATTTTTGTAGAAAATCCGCATGTGCGGAGGTTGAAGACGAAGACCGGTTGCTGGATGGTTGACCATGTGTGTGGATGATTCTCGTTGGTGGTTCAACGTTCCTCCTTCTCTCTCCACGCGTGCAGGTCTGTGAGTGGCCAGTCAAAAATTCAAAGACTCTCTCTCTCTCCCTGTGATTGGTCCATCAGCACGCTAAGGGGGTCCACCTTGTCTTTTGTTTGAATTCCATTATGTTTTCATATTTATATCTTGCTTTGAGTTCATTAACAATTAACTAATACAGCACAATTGGCCAGATAGTATGGAATATGACTTGAAATACCTGGTTCGAACCCAGGCATCTAACAATTTTTTCTTTAATTTCCCTAATTTGCATATTCGGTGCGTTTCCCACGCGAGCATACACCCTACGCCTTCATGTGGCTGCCACTTATCTCTACCTGATCAAATCCGAAGGCCTGGGACGCACTCCCCCAAGTGTACCTCAACGTTCGACACTG